>NW_025900040.1:0-55528 GCF_022539505.1 Lolium rigidum
GGTGGTGGTGGAAACTGATTTCTGGCTGCTTCATCAGCCTCTTCCTTTTGCTTGGCTTCGCGCTCCATACGCTGCGCTTCACTCTCCTCACCTACCGGTCCCGACATTTCCCCCTAGTTCTGCAACACAAAGTGGTACTCATAGTTACTCCATGCGCAAGTTTTCTGAGCTCAACTTTGTGCATAGAACTAGTCACGCAATGGAAATCAAGAAGCAAATCCAAATCATACAAAACATATACCTTGTATATACATACATAAGTGGTCTTATTACAATACTCAGTGACGTTGTGAGTATGCAAACTCACTTATTAAAGTATATGTACAAATTTCTACAAAATATTACATACTACAATACATGTGGTACTTATGTATTGTAGTCTCGCCTCCCTTGGTAGTCACTAGTCGTTCTTCACTCCCGGTACATTCCAGGCTTCCATCCGGTCGAACGTGTAGTCCTCCTGACAAAACCTGGAACATAAGGTCTCCCAGTCGGCTGGTAATCGGAATCAGATGATGTCCCAGGGAGAAATCAGTGTTCATAAACTGATCATTCAGCGCATCATAGTCCACCCATCGGGTGTACTCCCCTGTGACTCCACCATTGGTATTTCCAACATTCGTATCCGACTCAACCGGTATCGGATACCCTCCATCTACTTCCCCATTCCACGGATAACTCTGGTTCTGGCCGGGTCGTGGCGTCCTCATTCATCTCCCCGTCATATCTAACTGAAGTACTATGGGTTCCAGTATCAGATCCCCAACGCCAACCCGTAGAGTTTTCTATAGGAGTCACGGAACGCTGATTGTTTCCGGATTCCTCTCCACCCTCATATCCTCCATGGGAACTACTAGGAAAATACCTAGGTGTCATGGGTGTGGTTTGCTATTCAGGATGATCAATGCTAATGTAATCACCAGCTGAATAAACTGGTGTGTGAACCTCATTCTCCATAGGTGCACTCTCCTTGGTCTCCTCCTTCGGCGCAGTGAACTCCTCTAGCATTGTATCAATTGCTCCCGTCAAATGACGGTTCAACTGATATAACAGTGACAGTAGGTTGCGGCTGTTATCCATATACTTAGCGGCTTCTGCTGGTTTGCGTTTTGCAAACTTGAAATGGTTAAGCATCGGATCATCTTCCTCCTCCATATGAGGAATGTGTGTGAATTCGGAACCCATAAGCTCTTTCGTCTTATGCTCCCGGATATCGGTTATGGCTCTCATAATGGCTATATGGTAGGCTGTGTTGATAGTCCTAGCCTCACCTGCTGGCATTACTACGCTCATTCCCAAGGATTCGGGAAGTCTTAGCCCTACCCTACACTTTGCCAATACTGGTCCATCATAGTACCAGTATTTCATCACTTGGATTTGGGGATCGCACCCAAATTCAAGCAACATGGCACGAAGAATGTCTGCAAGTCTTCCGTCATATTCACTCAGGTTTGACGGCTTCACTTTCACATTTTGTCCCGGGCGTGAACTTGCCATAGTTGGCTGTAGAAATAGAAAGAATATAAGATTAGTAATAATGCATCATAATAGAGATAATAAAGAATTATAGCACTAAAACATATGATTGTGTTATTCTCAAGTGAATATGCACCATATTTTTAGAGAATTCTTTACTAATCCTATTTGACTCCTAACGTTTGTCCCATTTACTAGGTTCCAACCTAAGGCCGGTCAAAGCTTTTGCTCTGATACCAACTGTGGTGACCCTTCATACCACTGCATGTTGTAGTATGCTAGTCGTTGATATAACATTCACGAAGTACCATTCCGCAAATATTACATCCCTCAGAGTAGTACAACAGAACATAGCAGGTCCATAACTCATTCATTTATTATTACAAACATAATATACATATCATCTCGGAGCTCCTATTGGGTCCTAAGAGGAATACTCCTGGGTTCGAGGCGAACGCAACTTAACTTACAATATAGAAGTTTAACTAGGTTATACATTTATTCCATCGAGCAGCTAAGTACTAAGAGTTCGCACTGCTCGGATACTACTACTTCTCGGTGATTCTAGACCTGGTCTCCTCCGGAAGCCTCCCCAGTTCCGTAGACTATAAGGTAGTCTACGCCTTCAACACCTCCAGAGAGGTCTGGTTCTTCATAGCCGATGATCTCGGCTCCTTCAGGGTTGTCGTGGTCCTCCTCCAGACGGTTCAAACAATCTAAGCAGGGGATTTAAGAGTGGTATGAGTACGAGCGTACTCAACAAGTTCATTATAGAAAAGAGGTGTTTAATGCACTAGCTACGATACTAGACCAGAAAGCCTAATACCAATGCAAGTTTTGATAAACATTTCTTCAAGAGGTTGCTTTTATTTCAAAGAGCTATGTCCGCCAGCCTTCACCGGTTTACTAGAACTTCATGGAGCTCCTTTTCGGCCGCGTTCGCAGTTCCATATCCCGGAACAGGGAGTGACAGGTCACGGTTCTTTACACTCTGCATAAGTGTGTTGCTTTACCCATAAGAGATCTTAACCTTCGTGCCAACCGGGCAGCTTTCCCGTCCACACTTCCTTCGGTGTGAGGCCTGGTATAAGGTCATAGCCAACTATATTCCTCCGCTACCTCGCACACCCACCCTTTGTTGCAAACCCCGACCCTGGGTCCTCGCCGGTCCCAGTATTCCCATATTTCAGGGTGGACCCCGACCACGACGACAGTCTGGGATCGAACCAAACTCCTTCGCCGGTAGCTGCAACCCATCATAGACCACATTACCGTGGGGAATTAGAAGGGGATCCCCACCCACCAATTGTTCCGCAAGCAGCAACCGCTACGGTAAGCAAAAGCTATACCGTGGGGAATTAGAAGGGGCTCCCCACTCCACCAATTGCTCCGCAAGATACAACCGCTACGGTAAGCGCATCCGTTGATGTACAAGAGGTGGAAATACGGTTGACTATTCCAGTCCCACTCCGCATCTTATGGTTAACACGGGTATTACGGCATAAGAATCACTGGCGACATTTGTTGTTTAATCGTAGATAGATATAAACCCTTGCAATGGAACCTCCACCATATCAACACAATCCATGGTTCCATTGCCAACCACATAGTCATATTCATAGTTATGAAAATAGTGGTTTTGGTTTTTATGCAATAGTGGTAATCATAGTACTTTGCAAGTAATTTGATAAAGATACTCAAATGACATGAGCAAGTGATGAACTTGCCTGAACACTGCAAAGTTTTGCAGTTGGATGGTGTGGACTGACCCTTGTCCTCTGTTTATGAAAAATAGCATCATTGTCCGATAAGGGCAATGGTTAAAGAAGCAATTATGCATGATTCCAATTTTAGGGTTTGTTCCCCCCTTCCAATGACATTATTATTTCATGTAAGAGGTTAATACTAAGAATGATTTGGAGATACTCTATTTAAAGTAAAATACAACCTTGAAATGTTGTCAAGGTGTTTTTTTTAAATCCAAAGGCATTAATGGACTTATTTTCATTATTGAAAATATTATGTGTGATTTAAATGATTATTTAAATCACCAAATTAAGACTTATTCTTGGTTGTCTTCAAAAATTCTCTTCGATATTTTATTCAGATAGAGAATTTTATGCTGATCAATTTTCATATTTTTAATTATTTTTTTAGAGCTTTTAAACATTTCTTATGTAATTTTAAAGTTTCTGTAATTAAGTGATTTTGTGAAATGACAATAATGCCCCTGGGTCCACATGTCAGTGCGGCCCAGTGGGTTAGGTCGCACCCGAGCCACCCTTTCGGCTCGGTCGGCCCACTCGCTCCTTCCTCTCCTCTTCGTGCAGAAACCCTAACCCTACGCTCTCTGGCGACGTTCTGTCGCCGCCATTGTCGCCGATTTGTTCCGGCGAACTCCGACCGTCCCCGGCGATGAGATCGGTCACATATTGACCGCCTCTCGACGGCGCATCCATTGATCCGCGTCGATCTGGGGTTCGTCCTCGCCACCGCTGGGCCCCAACTCGCCTGCAACACCTGGCCGCAAGGATCTATGGCGATGCGTCGCTCGCCGGTGCCCCTGATGCTGCGGTGTCGCCGCGCCCGGCCGTGGTGGTGCTGGGCGCTGCGGCGCTGCTATGGCCAGGCCTGGCCTGGCGCTGTCATGCCCCCGGCGTGTGCCGCCGTGGCCGCCATGGCCGCGTTTCTTCGCCCGCGTCACCTGTAGTGCTCCTCACCTCCCCTTCTCTGCTATCTGTGCTACCTCCTTCTCCTATTCGTCTAGCTCCGCCGCTGGCTTGCTCTCCCTATGGAGAAGCTTGCCGTGTAGATGTACTGCTGCGTCTATGCTCCTGTGGCCTTACTCTATTGCTGTTGTGCTTGTGCTGCCATGCTCATGCCGTTGCTGTGTTATTGCCATGGCCATTGCTTTTGTGTCCATGCTTGTGCTTGTGCTGCTGCTTCCCTGTGCCTCTGTTCTTGATGCTATTCTTGCCAGTTACTCAAGTGTGTTCATATATGTTGCCCTGGCTTGATTGCAGTGTGCAATTCTTGCAAATTTGCAAGAACCAGTGCCCTTGGGTGCTCTTTAGTGTGCTATAATTCATAGAAATGCTCCCTTGAGCATGCTTGTGGGCTAGACAACACCATCCCTTGATGGTGTGCTTCTGCATACAATTATATATCATATATTTGATTGTCTGCTATGCCATTGTTCATGTTCTGTGGCTATGTAATTTATCTGGTTATTGTGTTGGTGCTAGACTTGGTTGTGGTCATTTGTAACAAGAGCTAGTGAGGCTCTGATGATCAATTGATCATTTCTTGCTTGTGAGTAAGTGTGTGCTCCTCTCTCGTGACTCACCTGGTGCTCATCCAAAGGCCATTTGTGCTTCATACGTGCTTAGCTCGTGGGTGATGGTGCTTGTCCAAGCATCAGTGGCTGCTTGCAATGATCCTTTGGATCATCTGCAAGACTATGTGCATCAGTAGCTTGTCTGTTTCATTTATCTGCTTAATTTGCCTTGATATTTGGATACATGATGTGAATTGTGACACAATGATGATCATATCAATTAATTTGCTTGGGCTAGAGGGATGCCAACACTTGTTGGGGACCCTAGCCCACTCTGAACCCACCTGGGTGATGATGCATGTGTTGGGCTTGGTGGTTTGACTGTTTTGGGTGGTTGAGGTGGCTGATGACCCATAAGTATAGGGGGTGTATCGTAGTATCTTCGATAAGTAAGAATGTCGATCCCAACGAGGAGCAGAAGGTGTTGACAAGCAGTTTCGATGAAGGATTCACTGTAAATGCTCACATACAAGTATTCAGGGGGTTTTGATGTAACAAGTTGAATAAAGTACGAGTATGTAAAGTGCGAGAGTAACAATTGCAGCGAGTGGCCCAATCCTTTTTAGCACAAAGGACAAGCCGGTTTGTTTACTTATAATGACCAAACGTTCTCGAGGACACACGGGATTTTAGTCTAGTGCTTTCGCTACATACGGCTAAATAATCTTCATTGTTGTGATAAGTGTTGTGTGGGTGAACCTATGCTAATGTACCGCCCTTCCTAGGACTAATACATACTTGTGATTATACCCCTTGCAAGCATCCGCAACTACAAGAAAGTAATTAAGAATAAATCTAACCACAGCCTTAAACTCTAGATCCTCGCGATCCCTCCCCGCATCGATATACCAACGGGGGTTTAGGTTTCCGTCACTCCGGCAACCCCGCAATTAGCAAACGAATACAAGATGCATTCCCCTAGGCCCATAAATGGTGAAGTGTCATGTAGTCGACGTTCACATGACACCACTAGAAGAATAACACCACAACTTAAATATCACACCATTGAATATTACTCAACCATAGTTCACTACTAACATTTAGACTTCACCCATGTCCTCAAGAACTAAACGAACTACTCACGAGACATCATATGGAACATGATCAGAGGTGATGTGATGATGAATAACAATCCGAACATAAACTTGGTTCAATGGTTTCACTCAATAGCATCAACAACAAGTATAGATCGATACCGGGAGAGTTTCCCCTATCAAACAATCAAGATCAAACCCAAATTGCTACGGCGGTGACGGTGTCCAGCGGTGATGACGGCGGTGATGGTGGTGGAGATGATGATGATGGTGATGGTGATGATGTCCAGCTCGATGTCTGGTGGACGATGGCGTCGATTTCCCCTCCGGAGGGAATTTCCCGGCGGATTCCCGCCCGCCGGAGAGCTCTTTCTCTCCGGTGTTCTCCGCCCGCGCGAGGCGGCCGTAACTCTTCGTGAGGTACCCCTTCCGGCTTAGGTTTTCGGGACGAAGGATTTCGCGAAGAAAAGGAGGCGAAAAGGGTCGTGGGCCCCTGCGACCATAGGCCGGCGCGGCCGTGGCCCGGGCCGCGCCGCCCTAGGGTGTGGGCCCACCCCGGCTCCTCCCGGCTCCTCCTTCCGGCTTCCTCCGTCATCTTGAAAAATAGGATTTTTGGTATAATTTCCTTCCACAGTGTGATCTTCCGAAATATTGCCTTCCGACGGTGCTTTTTCCAGCTGAATCTCGGCTCCGGTGCTTGATCCTCCAATAATGATGAAACATGCAAAATAGATGAAATAACATAAGTATTGTGTCCCAATGTGAAATATATCAATGAATAACAAGCAAATTATGATATAAAATAGTGATGCAAATTGGACGTATCAACTCCCCTCAAGCTTAGACTTCGCTTGTCCCCAAGCGAAACTGAACTCAATAGACATGACCACATGTTTATGGAGTGAAGAGTCGATAAATAAAATACGGACAAGAAGCATCATATTCATTCACACAGGACATTATAGTAAACAACCTCTTATAACTCATATTGAAACAAGTATAAGGCAATCACAAGTAAAGGTGCATGAGAAATCATCATTGGTGATGGCAAACTTCGTTCTTGGTCAGAGAACAATTAACGTGATTATATTTATCTTATTGAGCAGCGCTCTCATGTTAAAGTTTATAATGCACAACTTGCATACTCAATCATAATGGTCTCTTCATAATCATTGATAACTTGCAAAGCTATATTCATTCAGTATAAAACTTGTACTAACAAGGAAGAATAAAAGACATGATGTAGTAAATCACAATATAATGGTTTGATCACAACTACTCAAATGCTTGCTTGAGATGGAGAGAAATAGGTTTACCGACTCAACATAAAGTAAAAGACAGTGCCCTTCGCAGAGGGAAGCAGGGATTAAATCATGTGCTAGAGCTTTTTCAGTTTTGCAATCATATAGAGATAATAAAAGTAACATTTTGAGAGGTGTTTGTTATTGTCAACGATCGGTAGCGTGTACTCTAACCCCCTTGCCAGACAACCTCCTAAGAGCGGCTCCCATAATATTTTCATTTTGTGTGGCACTCCTTCCAACCTTTCTTTCACAAACCATGGCTAACCGAATCCTCGGGTGCCTGCCAACCATCTCATACCATGAAGGAGTGCCTTTTTATTTTAGCTTTATGATGATAATGACACTCCCCCCAACCTTTGCTTACACAAGCCATGGCTAACCGAATCCTTCGGGTGCCGTCCATCAATCACATACCATGGAGGAGTGTCTATTTAGTTTAATTAATTTGGGACTGGGAATCCCATTGCCAGCTCTTTTTGCAAAATTATTGGATAAGCGGATGAAGCCACTAGTCCATTAGTGGAAATTGCCCAACAAGATTGAAAGATAAAACACCACATACTTCCTCATGAGCTATGAAACATTGACACAAATAAAAGATACTAAGTTTTGAATTGTTTAAAGGTAGCACATGAAGTATTTACTTGGAATGGCAGAAAATACCATGTAGTAGGTAGGTATGGTGGACACAAATAACATAGGTTTGGTTGAAGATTTGGATGCACGAGAAGTATTCCCTCTCAGTACAGGTCTTTGGCTAGCAAGGTTAATTAGCAAGCATAAGAGTCGAGGGAAACAAACAAATATACATATGATAGAAACAATCATGCATCTTCCTTGTAAGCACAAACAATTTTAACTTCAGTAATAATGAACTATGAGCTAACAAGAAAGACAATGAAACATCTACATGTATTTCTCTTTTCTATTTAAACCTCAAAGTGTTGTTGCTATTGACCAATGCTAAGTTTGCCAAAACCAAATTGATTTATTCAATGCTCCCAAAGTGATACCAATACTAACAACAAGATGAATCATAGAGATTGCAAACTAAAATAAGATGTGCAATACGTAAATGATAAGACTTCTCATTAATATTCCATATCGATAACTCACACCAAGGGATACATAGACAACTAAAGGAGAGATACTTCCAAACGCAACCCATCTTATACGATAACTTCCCTATTCATGATATGACACTACTTGACAATAAAAGTAAAAGGTAGTGATAATGTGATACCGCGGCATTCCCCCAAGCTTGGAACAAACCAAGGGGATGCCAATAACGATGATGAATTACTCCTTTGGCGATGGTGGTGATGAATTCCTGACAAGCTTCTCAATAAGCTCCTGAAGCTCGTCAATCCTGTATATGAGATTGCGAATCATCTTCGAATTGTGCTCGACGCGGTTAGAGAGTCCGTCTAATGGTGAGTCCCAGCTCTTGGAGTTATTTCCCACTCTTCAATCCTCAGTGCTCCTTTTCTCCGCAAGTGTTAGAGCGATCTATATCCCACCGGCTAGGCAATGCTGCCTTGGGAGTCCCTTCAATTTGATTATTGAAAATTAGATTGTGGAAGGGGTGATGAGTGCCCGATGGAGATGTTTTCGGAGCTAGATAATGACGTGGAACCGCTCCTCCAAAGGCGAATTCTTGCGCTCTTGTTTGCACTAAAAGTGTTGTCCACCACCTTGATGCTTGCAATGGTAGTACGCGGGTGTGCGCGCAAATCTTCCTCCACCTCTTCTTCATCCTCTTCCTTGACGTCCTTGTCTTCCTCTTTCCACCCAAGATCTCGATCTTCTTCATCTGGAAACTCCTTGCCCTTGTTCTTAGAGACCATGGTGCTTCTAGACTAAAGACAGATCCTGGCGTAAACAGACTCGAAACAAAACACGTCGAAAACACGATATACGGACCTCCGTAGGTCCGGGGATTATATAGCAAAAATTTTCTCGACAAAAGGAAAGCACCGTATCGAACCGTGAGTCTGAAAGGGGCGACTGGGCGGCCAAACCCTAGGTCGGCGCGGGCCCCGGCTAGGCCGCGCGGCCTATGGTGCCACGCCCTCGTGCGTCCTTTCCACTCCGTTTCGAACTCGTAATTTCTCATATTTTCCAAAAACAGCTAAAATATTGTTCGGAAAGTAAATTGCGTACTTTTTATTACCAGTACTGTTACCTATTCAAAGTCGAGTTCTGGCGGACTGTCAATTTGTCCTTTGATGAAAGCTTCCGGCGTTTCCACTTGAATAATATCAACATCAACATTATAAGAATCACCCGAGATATAATGCTTGAGTCTTTGTCCATTCACCACTTGCGTAGCATTGCCTTGGAGAGAGCTAATCTTGATTGCTCCTGAACGATACACCTCCTCGACAACATATGGTCCTTCCCATTTCGAGAGTAATTTCCCGCAAAGAATCCGAGACGAGACCGATACAATAGGACTTTATCCCCAATATTAAACTCTCTTTGATGATCCTTCTATCATGCCATTTTTTAACTTTCTCTTTAAAGAGTTTAGCATTTTCATAAGCTTCACTTCTCCATTCATCTAGAGAACTCAATTGTAGCAACCTCTTATCACCTAAGTAAGTTTAGGATCTTTATTTAATTCTCTAACAGCTCCAATAAGCTTTGTGCTCTAGTTCTAAAGGTAAATGACAAGCTTTTCCGTAAACCATTTTATAAGGTGACATTCCCATGGGATTTTTATAAGCGGTTCTATAAGCCCACAATGCATCCTTCAATTTACTAGCCCAATTCTTTCTAGTTTTATTAACAGTCTTTCCCAAAATAGATTTAATTTCTCTATTCGATAATTCTACTTGACCACTAGTTTGAGGATGATAAGCTGGAAGCAATTCTATGATTAATACCATACCTAGCAAGAGTTTTTCTAAAACCTCCATGAATAAAATGAGAACCTCCATCAGTCATAATATATCTAGGCACTCCAAATCTAGGAAAAATAATATCCAAAAGCATTCTTAAAGAGGTCTCACCATCAAGCACTTTTTGTAGGTATAGCTTCCACCCATTTAGTAACATAATCAACAAGAACAAGTATATGAGTGTTACCTTCCGAAGACTGAAAAGGTCCCATGAAGTCAAATCCCCAACAATCAAACGGTTCAATAACAAGAGTATAATTCATAGGCATTTCATTACGTCTGGAGATATTACCAACCCTTTGGCATTCATCACAAGATAAAATAAACTTTCTCGCATCCTTGAAGAGAGTTGGCCAATAAAAACCTGATTGTAGAACTTTTTGCGCTGTTCTTTCTCCCGCGTGATGTCCTCCATAAGCACCGCCATGACATTTACTCAATATCTCTTGTTGTTCATATTCGGGGACACATCTTCGCATAATACCATCCACTCCTTCTTTATATAAGTGTGGGTCATCCCGTAAATAATGCCTCAAATCATAAAAGAATTTCCTCCTTTGCCGAGCCGAAAAGGTTGGAGGCAAGTACTTGGAAACAATAAAGTTAGCATAATCAAGCATACCAAGGACTCGCCTCGCGAACTCACCTTTATCACAACCAATTGTTCATTTGGAAAACTATCATTAACAGAATCAGGATCATAAGCAATATTTTCCAATCTAGACAAATTATCAAGCAACAGGATTATCAAGCACCTTTCCTATCTACAATATGTAAATCAAATTCTTGCAAAAGAAGTACCCATCTAATAAGCCTCTGCTTAGCATCTTTCTTTGTCATTAGGTATCTAATTGCAAAGATGATCAAGTATGAATAGTAACTTTTGAATCAACAATATAAGATCTAAATTTATCACAAGCAAAGACTACAACCTAATAATTCCTTTTCGATTGTAGCATAATTTCTTTGAGCAAGCATCAAGAGTTTTACTAGCATAATGAATAACATTCAGTTTTTTATCTACTCGTCCAAGAACAGCTACCTACAAGAAAATCACTAGCATCACACATAATTTCAAATGGTAAATTCCAATCAGGAGGTTCAACTATAGGGGCAGCATGTTAAGGCTTTCTTAAGAGTTTCAAAAGCTTCCTTACAATCATCATCAAAAACAAATGGTACATCTTTTTGAAGAAGATTAGTAAGAGGCTTTGAAATCTTGGAGAAATCTTTAATAAACCTCCTATAAAACCCAAAGATGACCAAGAACACTACGAATACCTTTAACATCCCTCGGATAGGGCATCTTCTCAATTGCTTCAACTTTAGCTCTATCAACTTCAATACCTCTCTCGTAAATTTTATGTCCCAATACAATTCCTTCATTAACCATAAAGTGGCATTTCTCCCAATTAAGAACAAGGTTAGTTTCTTCACATCTCCGCAAAACTTTATCAAGGTTTCGCAAGCAACTATCAAAAGAATTCCCATAAACGGAAAAATCATCCATGAATACCTCTACAATACTTTCACAAAAACCATGAAAAATAGCAGTACATGCATCTTTGAAAAGTAGCAGGAGCATTACATAAACCAAAAGGCATACGTCTATAAGCATAAGTTCCATAGGGACAAGTAAAGGTGGTTTTCTCTTGATCTTTAGCTTTAACAAAGAATTTGTGAAAATCCGTAATAACCATCAAGAAAGCAAAAATGAGTATTTTTAGACAATCTTTCTAGCATTTGATCAATAAATGGTAAAGGGTAATGATCTTTCTTAGTAACTTTATTAACTTTTCGAAAATCAATGCACATTCTATACCCTACAACTACTCTTTGAGGAAT
This sequence comes from Lolium rigidum, assembly GCF_022539505.1. Taxonomy (NCBI): domain Eukaryota; kingdom Viridiplantae; phylum Streptophyta; class Magnoliopsida; order Poales; family Poaceae; genus Lolium; species Lolium rigidum. Next base: position 11,900 of record NW_025900040.1, read on the forward strand.
GAGCTCATCATTATCATTAGGCACAACAGCTCATACCTCCTTTCTTGGGAACGCAATGTACAGACTAACCCATCTACTATCAAGCAATAGGATATATAATACCAGACTTCAAGAAGTCGTAATACCTCATTCCTTACCACTTCCTTCATCTTCGGAATTAGACGACGCCGAGGTTCAACAACAAGCTTTGCATCATCTTCCATATTAATAGCATGTTGGCAAATAGATGGAGAAATCCCCTTCAAATCATCAAGAGTGTAGCCAATAGCTCCTCGGTGTTTCTTCAATATTTGCAATAATCTTTCTTCTTCAAACTCCGTAAGCTTAGAACTAATAATAACAGGATATATTTTCTTATCATCAATATGAGCATATTTAAGATCATCGTGTAAAGGCTTTAAATCAAAAACAGGATCTTCCTTTGGTGGCGGTGTTGTACCCAAATCTTCCACCGGTAAATCATGCTTGAGAATAGGTTGGCGAAGAAAAATTTCCTCAAGTTCATCTCTTTCTTTCCTAAAAATTTCACTCTCACTATCCTCCAAATGTTGCTGCAAAGGATTGTTAGGAACAAGAACAATAGATGCGCACTGCTCCATTTTAAAATCATTACTAGGCAAATCAGCTTTATAAGGAGTTTTAGTAAATTTAGAGAAGTTAAACTCATAAGATTCACCAGCAAATTTAGTCAAAATTTTCTCTTTCTTGCAATCTATAATAGCTCCACAAGTATTTAGAAAAGGTCTACCAAAAATAATAGGACAATAATCACTAGCGAACAGTAACCAAGTACCAAAAAGTCAGCAGGATATTTAATCTTACCGCATAAAACTTCCACATCTCTGACAATACCAATTGGTGAAATAGTTTCTCTATTAGCCAAACTGAATAACCACATCAATATCTTCAAGTTCACAAGAATCAATTTCGTGCATAATCTCCGTGTAAAGCTCATACGGAATAGCACTAACACTTGCACCAATATCACATAGTCCATAATAGCAATGATCACCAATTTTAACGTGATAGCATAGGAACACTAGCTTGTTTGGGTTTATTAGGATGCGAAACAATATTAGAAGCATCTTCACGGAAAATAATATGACCATCCTCAACATTTTCAGTAACAAGATCTTTAACTATTGCAACAATGAGGTTCAATTTTTATTTGTTCTTCGAGTTCTCTAGGTTTCTTTTCACTTTTATGAACCGCACTATTTATAACAGAGTACTCCTTCATTTTAGCAGTGGAAAGGAGTTTTTTCAATATAAGCTTCGGGAATAACATGATCAGCAGCTTCAATTACAACACACTTATTAATAGATGAATCAATTTTATCTTTATATGGTTCATGATACTTATCAAAATTCTTCTTAGGCAATTCATAATGAGAGGCAAAAGCTTTATAAAGATTTACAACAACTTGGGAATCAAGACCATATGTAGCACTCATATTACGAAATAAATCAGTATCCATAAAAGCTTCAATGCATTTGTAATCATAAATTATACCTGATTCTCTATCCTTGTCGTTCTCCCAACCTTCAGTATTTTCTTGGATTCGATCAAGAAGGTCCCTTTTAAACTCTTCTTTGTTGCGTGTAAATGATCCGGAACAAGAAGTATCCAAGCAAAGTCTTGTCTTGAAAAGAAAGTCTTGCATAGAAATTATCAATAATAACATTACCAGGAAGCTCATGAATGGGGCATTTGAGCATTAAAGACTTCAATCTCCCCCAAGCTTGGGCAATACTCTCTCCATCATGAGGCCAAAAATTATATATGCGATTCCGATCCTTATGAATTTCACTTGGAGGATAGAACTTAGAATAAAACCGGGGCACAATATCATTCCATTCAAGAGAATCCCCATTATCCGAGTAATTTATACCAATGCGCCGCCTTACCGGCCAGCGATAAAGAGAATAATTTCTTCCTCACTTCATCCATAGCAATACCTGCACATTTGAATAACCCGCATAATTCATGCAAAAACAGTAAATGATCACCGGGGTGGACAGTTCCATCCCCTTCATAGCGGTTATCCATAACACGTTCAATAATTTTCATAGGTATTTTATATGGTATCACTTCCTCACTGGCGCCTCATCTACTACCGTTGCAGTAGTAGTAGATTTCCCAAATAGAAATTGAAGAGAAGAACTCTCCATAATGACTTATGGCAAGCAAGCAGAAATAAAATCAAGCACAACAAGAAAGGTTTTCCTTACCAATTCCACTTACCAATAGCGCTTCACTCCCCAAGCAATCGAGCGCCGGAAAATAGTCTTGATGACCCACAAGTATAGGGGGTGTATCGTAGTATCTTCGATAAGTAAGAATGTCGATCCCAACGAGGAGCGTAAGGTGTTGACAAGCAGCTTCGATGAAGGATTCACTCGTAAATGCTCACGACAAGTATTCAGGGGGTTTTGATGTAACAGCTTGAATAAAGTACGAGTATGTAAAGTGCGAGAGTAACAATTGCAGCGAGTGGCCCAATCCTTTTTAGCACAAAGGACAAGCCGGTTTGTTTACTTATAATGACCAAACGTTCTCGAGGACACACGGGATTTTAGTCTAGTGCTTTCGCTACATACGGCTAAATAATCTTCATTGTTGTGATAAGTGTTGTGTGGGTGAACCTATGCTAATGTACCGCCCTTCCTAGGACTAATACATACTTGTGATTATACCCCTTGCAAGCATCCGCAACTACAAGAAAGTAATTAAGAATAAATCTAACCACGAGCCTTAAACTCGAGATCCTGCGATCCCTCCCGCATCGATATACCAACGGGGTTTAGGTTTCCGTCACTCCGGCAACCCCGCAATTAGCAAACGAATACAAGATGCATTCCCCTAGGCCCATAAATGGTGAAGTGTCATGTAGTCGACGTTCACATGACACCACTAGAAGAATAACACCACAACTTAAATATCACACCATTGAATATTACTCAACCATAGTTCACTACTAACATTTAGACTTCACCCATGTCCTCAAGAACTAAACGAACTACTCACGAGACATCATATGGAACATGATCAGAGGTGATGTGATGATGAATAACAATCTGAACATAAACTTGGTTCAATGGTTTCACTCAATAGCATCAACAACAAGTATAGATCGATACCGGGAGAGTTTCCCCTATCAAACAATCAAGATCAAACCCAAATTGCTACGGCGGTGACGGTGTCCAGCGGTGATGACGGCGGTGATGGTGGTGGAGATGATGATGATGGTGATGGTGATGATGTCCAGCTCGATGTCGGTGACGATGGCGTCGATTTCCCCTCCGGAGGGAATTTCCCCGGCGGATTCCTGCCCGCCGGAGAGCTCTTTTCTCTCTGGTGTTCTCCGCCCCGCAGAGGCGGCTGTAACTCTTCGTGAGGTACCCCTTCTGGCTTAGGTTTTCGGGACGAAGGATTTCGCGAAGAAAAGGAGGCGAAAAGGGTCGTGGGCCCCCCAGACCATAGGCCGGCGCGGCCAGGGCCTGGGCCGCGCCGCCCTAGGGTGTGGGCCCACCCTGGCTCCTCCTGGCTCCTCCTTCCGGCTTCCTCCGTCATCTTGAAAAATAGGATTTTTGGTATAATTTCCTTCCACAGGTGATCTTCCGAAATATTGCCTTCTGACGGTGCTTTTTCCAGCGGAATCCCGGCTCCGGTGCTTGATCCTCCAATAATGATGAAACATGCAAAATAGATGAAATAACATAAGTATTGTGTCCCAATGTGAAATATATCAATGAATAACAGCAAATTATGATATAAAATAGTGATGCAAATTGGACGTATCAGTGGCCTCAGCAGCCATTCTTGGCTGCTCAGGAAGCTCCCATCCCTTGTTGGATTGCTGTGGAAGGACAACTGATCTCTGGCTGATCCCTTTTTGTTGGAATAGCCAGTTGCCTTTGCTGTTGAAAACAAAATAGACATGGATTTGTCTACTGTCTGATGGTTAGTGAACCAGTTAGTGCTAGGTGAGTTTGGATGGCTATTTAGGATCAAATCCATGATGGATTTCTCTGGTTGTGTCACTGTGTTGACACAACCAAGTGTTCCCTGGGTTGTTTTCCTTCTAGCCCTTGCTTAAATTTGTCGGCACCAAATGGTTTTGCAACCAAGTGATGATACATCCGGGGTTTCATACCCTCTTTGCCTCCGTGATGCATGTGTATGCTTATTGATGAGCAAAGCCTCGTGTTTGCTCGAGTTCTTTTGTGGTATACCTCTCTCCAGCTCCTAGAAATGGGTGTTGGTGTAGAGGATGGCTTATGTGTGGTGATTTGCTTCAGTGTTGAGCTGGTGCTTGTCCTGCTCCTCCTTGTGAGCTTGTGAGGCTTGATTTGGTTCTGTGGTGATCTTGGACAGGTTGAATAGCTCTGGCTGTTCTTCCTGTTCTTGCTGTTCTTGGTGCTCTTACCCTTTGGAGATGCTGCCGATGAGCTGCTAGGGTTTCTGGCTGTGAAAAGGTTTTATATGGACCTTTGTTGGCTCCTCTGGTCGACAGCTTGGCCTGGCACCAATTTGGTGACTCTCCTGGTTGTGTGTGTGTGTTGTTGTACATGCACAGTGCCTTGTGAGCTACTAGGCTGTGTGTGTGTACCAATGCTTGGTATCTGGCTTGGTCCTTGGCCGTGAGATGATCAGCTCGGCAGAGTTGATCCATATCTGCTCAATTTCAATTTTCTACTAACCTGCCAAGTGGCAATGCCACTTGGCATAATCCTTTGCTTTGTTGTGTTTGTGTGCAGGGTATAAGTGAGCTGATCAAATGAGGATGAAGATCATCAAGCTCAAACTTAAATGAAGATTATTGATGCGTGTAGATGACACGTCCGTTGGGAACCCCAAGAGGAAGGTGTGATGCGCACAGCAGTAAGTTTTCCCTCAGAAAGAAACCAAGGTTTATCGAACCAGGAGGAGCCAAGAAGCACGTTGAAGGTTGATGGTGGCGGAATGTAATGCGGCGCAACACCGGGGATTCCGGCGCCAACGTGGAACCTGCACAACACAACCAAAGTACTTTGCCCCAACGAAACGGTGAGGTTGTCAATCTCACCGGCTTGCCGTAACAAAGGATTAACCGTATTGTGTGGAAGATGATTGTTTGCAGAGAACAAGTAAAGAACAAGTATTGCGGTAGATTGTATTTCAGATGTAAAGAATAGGACCGGGGTCCACAGCTCACTAGAGGTGTCTCTCCCATAAGATAAAAGCATGTTGGGTGAACAAATTACAGTCGGGAAATTGACAAATAAAGAGGGCATAACAATGCACATACATGATATGATAAATATAGTGAGATTTAATTGGGCATTACGACAAAGTACATAGACCGCCATCCAAGCATGCATCTATGCCTAAAAAGTCCACCTTCGAGGTTATCATCCGAACCCCTTCCAGTATTAAGTTGCAAAACAACGGACAATTGCATTAAGTATGGTGCGTAATGTAATCAATAACTACATCCTCGGACATAGCATCAATGTTTTATCCCTAGTGGCAACAGACATCCACAACCTTAGAACTTTCTATCACTCGTCCCGCATTTAATGGAGGCATGAACCCACTATCGAGCATAAATACTCCCTCTTGGAGTTAAGAGTAAAAACTTGGCCAGAGCCTCTACTAATAACGGAGAGCATGCAAGATCATAAACAACACATAGGTAATAACTTGATAATTAACATAACATAGTATTCTCTATCCATCGGATCCCGACAAATACAACATATAGAATTACAGATAGATGATCTTGATCATGTTAGGCAGCTCACAAGATCCAACAATGAAGCACAATGAGGAGAAGACAACCATCTAGCTACTGCTATGGACCCATAGTCCAGGGGTGAACTACTCACTCATCACTCCGGAGGCGACCATGGCGGTGAAGAGTCCTCCGGAGATGAATCCCCTCTCCGGCAGGTGCCGCGAGCGATCTCCTGAATCCCCCGAGATGGGATTGGCGGCGGCGGCGCCTCGCAAGGTTTTCCGTATCGTGGCTCTCGGTACTGGGGGTTTCGCGACGGAGGCTATTTGTAGGTGGAAGGGCAGGTAAAGAGGCGGCACGAGGGGCCCAGACGACAGGCCGGCGCGGCCAGGGCCTGGGCTGCGCCGCCCTGTTGTCTGGCCACCTCGTGGCCCCACTTCGACTCTCCTTCGGTCTTCTGGAAGCTTCGTGGCAAAATAGGACACTGGGCGTTGATTTCGTCCAATTCCGAGAATATTTCGTTACTAGGATTTCTGAAACCAAAAACAGCGAGAACAAAGAATCGGCTCTTCGGCATCTTGTTAATATGTTAGTGCCGGAAAATGCATAAATACGACATATAATGTGTATAAAACATGTAGATATCATCAATAATGTAGCATGGAACATAAGAAATTATCGATACGTCGGAGACGTATCAATTATCTTGTAGTTTAGGATATTTTATTTACTTGTAATTTTCCTTTTTCTTTTTCTATTTATTCAATTCTTGTAATGTGTTGTAATATTTATAATTCAATTTGGAATATTGTAATTGACAATGTAATTTGTGTGTTAATTAATAAGGCTCAAGTTTCTCTAATGAGCTTTAATTGTATGCAATATTCCTTTTTATGTTTGCTTATATAAATGTGTTGATGAATTTGAATTATCTCATGATCAAGTGATGTTTGAATTTTGAAATTTCAAACATACTTAATTGAATTCAATCATGCAACTTAAGTTTGTGATACAATACCCCTTCTCTCTTCTCAAAACCCTAGTCTAGTTGAATAAGGAACAAGTTTGTCGCACTCTCGAAACCCTAACCCTGTAAGGTGTCGAGAGAGAAACTTGTCCCCCTTCGATGCAGTTTTTGTTTAAAAGCGCGAAATTTCCCCAGAATTTGCAATGCAATGCACATCCCTTTCTAAATTCTACCCCTCGATCGTCTCTAAACCTGGGACATTACACACAGGAAGAACCAGAACATTTGGAGGAGCAGAGGATCCGCGTGTGGGGTTGGAGGAGACAGCATGGGGCCCAGCACCTGATGCTGCGGTGGTGGACTGCTCAGGTGGGTGCAGCGGATATTGTGGAGCGTCTGTGGGCTCCAGTGTGCCCGATTGTGCGGCGCTGGAGAGTTGGCCAGGCGACGCCACCGTAGAGGATCCGGCAGGGGGACCACGCCACGGGAGAATTCCCGCGCGCCCGCACACACGCGCCTGGTGCTGTCGGAGCGGAGCGCTCCCAATCCGAGATGAGAGGCAATCCCGAGGAAGATTCGCTCAGGAAATCATCCTGGAAACCTGTGCTTCCGTTGTTTTCACTTGAAAACTCAAAAGACTCATATGAATGGCTGGGAGCAGCGTTTTGGCTCAAATTTTCACCCGATGCAATGTTTTGGCGACCTGCATCATGCAAAACATGAGGAAAAAGACTGGTAGAGGGGTTAGTAGCATGAGTATTTTGCATATGTAAGTCACTACCAAAGTCGTTCCCCTCCTCAATATTGCGAAGTGGCGGATCAAGGAGAAGAATTTGTTTGCGAAGAAGAGCCCCAGCATTAGGATGTAAGGTTTTGAATGGGAAAACAACCTCATCAAAGACAACATCACGAGAGATGTAAACACGACCGGTGGTCACTTCAAGACACTTAACACCTTTGTGGAGAGGGATATAGCCGAGAAAAATACATTGTTTGGATCGGAATGCAAGTTTACGTTTATTGTATGGACGAAGATTAGGCCAACAGGCACAACAAAAAACACGGAGAGATGATTAGTTAGGTTGAGTACCTATAAGGCGATGCATCGGTGTATCATTATTAATGACTTTGCTAGGAAGCATATTGATGAGGTATGTGGCTGTAAGAAAGGCTTCATCCCAAAATTTTAGAGGCATACCAGCATGTGCTAAAAGAGAAACACCAACCTCAACAATGTGGTGATGTTTGCGTTCAGCAGCACCATTCTGTTGATGAGGATGGGGACAGGAGACAAGATGAGATATTCCTTGTTGTTGAAAGAAGGAGTTTAACTTGACATATTCCCCTCCCTAATCAGACTGAAGAGTAAGGATCTTCTTGTCGAACTTGCGTTCAACAAGTTTTTGGAAATTGACAAACGCAGCTAAAGCATTAGATTTTTTCTTAAGCAAGTAAATCCATGTAAATTTACTATAGTCATCAATAAAGCTTACATAGTAATCATGGCGACCAACAGAGATAGGCGCAGGACCCCATACATCAGAAAAAACTAATTGTAGAGGTACTGAAGAAACACGGGTGGACATAGGATAAGGGAGCTGATGACTCTTAACTTGATGATAGGGATCACAAACTGAAGTATATTACTACTATCTCTAATACAAGGGAGTTTATTTTTTGCTTATAATTTGCCTAACAATAACGAGAGAGGGATGACCTAGACGACTATGCCACTAGGACTGGGACGGCTTGGCGGCGACAAAGGCATGCTTCGAGGATTGTGAAGAGACCAAGGATGAAATCAAGGGTTAGAGGCCACCAACACACCGTCCTCTATGGATGATTCTCCGGGTGACCTGATCCTTTATCAAAAAGAAGAAGGGGTGAAATTCGATGAACACATGATTATCACATGTGAAGCGATGAACAGAGAGAATTTTTTGGACGCATTAGGGACATGTAGGATATTACGAAGTTGGAATTTTTTAGAAGGGTTACGAATTATGGAGTGACCAACATGTGAAATACTCGTACCTTGCCCATTGGCGGTGTTGACCCTGTCATATCCTTTGTAGGCGTCCCGGATTGCCAGATTATTGAGCTCGCCTGTGATATGGTGAGTAGCACCTGAGTCTTGGTACCAATTTGTATCGACGCCATATGCGGCATGAACTTCCTTGTCGCCATAGTCATCATCATTGGCATATCGAGACCAGCAGTACTTAGCGTAGTGCCCATCTTTGTTGCAAATCTGGCATGTGAAATTGACCCAAGGGGTGGTGCGGCGACGTCCACGCCCACGGCCACCACCAGAAGGACCACGACCACAACCTCGATTTTGCTGGAACGGATAGTCATCTCGGCGTCCAAACATAAATAAGGCAATGGTATATGCTTGATAGCAAAGGCAAACAAATGTCGGCTATGACATATGAGGCTTAATTGGCCATATGAGCATGAGGATGTTGAATAATCTTCAAAATGACTATCATGTAGTTGGACTAACAAATATTTATTTTGATAATAATAAGAAATGTTTCTCTTGCATTGCAAGAAAATAAGTTGGAGAACCTTGTTGGAGATATGCCCAAGAGGCAATAATAAAATAGTTATTATAATATATCTTTGTGTTTATGATAATGTTTACATATCATGCTATAATTGTATTAACCGAAACATTGATACATGTGTGTTATGTGAACAAACAAAGAGTCCCTAGTAAGCCTCTTGTATAACTAGCTTGTTGATTAATAGATGATCATGGTTTCGTGATCATGAACATTGGATGTTATTAATAACAAGATTATGTCATTATATGAATGATGTAATGGACACACCCAATTAAGCGTAGCATAAGATCACATCATTAAGTTATTTGCTATAAGCTTTCGATACATAGTTACTTAGTCCTTTCGACCATGAGATCATGTAAATCACTTATACCGGTAAGGTACTTTGATTACATCAAACGCCACTGCGTAAATGGGTGGTTATAAAGGTGGGATTAAGTATCCGGAAAGTATGAGTTGAGGCATATGGATCAACGAGTGGGATTTGTCCATCCCGATGACGGATAGATATACTCTGGGCCCTCTCGGTGGAATATCGTCTAAATAGCTTGCAAGCATATGAATGGTTCATAAGAGACCACATACCACGGTACGAGTAAAGAGTACTTGTCATGAGACGAGGTTGAACGAGGTATAGAGATACCGATGATCAAACCTCGGACAAGTAAAATATCGCGTGACAAAGGGAATCGGTATCATATGTAAATGGTTCGGTCGATCACTAAAGTCATCGTTGAATATGTGGGAGCCATTATGGATCTCCAGATCCCGCTATTGGTTATTGGTCGGAGAGAAGTCTCAACCATGTCTACATAGTTCGCGAACCGTAGGGTGACACACTTAAGGTTTGATGTCGTTTAAGTAGATATGGAATATGAAATGGAGTTCGAAGTTTTGTTCGGAGTCTCGGATGGGATCCAGGACATCACGAGGAGTTCCGGAATTGTCCGGAGAATAAGATTCATATATAGGAAGTCACTTTCCAAGTTTGGAAATGATCCGGTGAATTTATGGAAGGTGGTTTCTAGAATTATCCGGAATAAATCACTATGGAAGGAGGAGTCCCGGAGGGACTCCACAAACCCTAACCAGCCAACCAAGTGGGAGGGTGGAGTCCATGGTGGACTCCACCTCCTTGGCCGGCCAAGTAAAAGGGGGAAGGGGAGAGTCCCTGTCCCTCTAGGTTTCGTCCATAAGGCAGTTTTTCTGTTGGGGTCTTATTCGAAGACTTTGGGCAAACCCTTGGGGTTCCACCTATATAATGAGGAGGAGAGGGAGGGGGCTGTCCATGGCCTGGCCGCACCACCCCTGCCCCCTTGAGGCCGGCGCCCATAGCCCCCTCTCCCCAAACCCTAGCCTCCCCTCCTCCACATACAAACTCCCGCAGCGCATAGGCGAAGCCCTGCCGGAGTTCTCCACCACCACCGCCACCACGCCGTCGTGCTGCCGGGATTCCGAGGAGGATCTACTACTTCCGCTGCCTGCTGGAACGGGGAGAAGGACGTCGTCTTCATCAACACCGAACGTGTGACCGAGTACGGAGGTGCTGCCCGATAGTGGCACCGTCAAGATCTTCTACGCACTTTTGAAAGCGGCAAGTGATCGTCTACCGCAGCAACGAGAGCCTCCTCTTGTAGGCTTTGGAAATCTTCAAGGGTTAGTCTCGTTCATCCCCTCGTTGCTCCCATCTTCTAGATTGCATCTTGGTTTGGATTGCGTTCTCGCGGTAGGAAATTTTTTGTTTTCTATGCTACGAATCCCATCAAACCTTTTGTGCCCAAGAACTTAATCACTACGACAAGGCAATTGAATCTTCTTCATATGGATCTCTTTGAACCTCCATCACATGAGAACCATGCATGGTGGTAGTAAGTATGGTCTTGTTATTGTTGATGAGTGTTCATGTTTCACTTAGGTGGTCTACCTAAGTTCAAAAGGGAAACTCAAAAACAGTCCAAAACCTTTGTATAAATAGGACAACACAGTTTTGTGCCAAAAAATTGAAATAAGGATCGACACTTCCACCGATTTCAAGAACATGAATGTGAAAAAAATTCATTGTAGCCGAGGGGGATTGAACATGTGTTTTCTAGTCCACGCACCCCTTAACAAAATGGAGTGGTGGAAAGGGAAAAAAAACATACGCTCATAGCAATGGAAAGGAAATGTTATGATGATTTCAACTAAAACATTAGAATCAATGCCATAATTTTCACTCATATCAATGAAAGCAAGAGAAACAAAAATATATATACACGAGTAATCATAGCTTATACATGTTCCGTACCTTTTTCAACCTCCAATTGTCATTATTTTCAAAAATGGTTACCAATATAGCTCCTAGAAGAATTATCTTGAATTTCCTTGCTATTGTGGGGCAATCTTACATAAATATTTTTCAATAAAACCCAATTGGTTAAGTCATAGGAGGGGTTCCTTGCCCGGTCATGTGGGGACTCCACGGCAATGCCCATACTTTAAGGACTTGAATTGGGTTTTAGGGAGAGAGCGTGCTGGTGGTTTCTTCGGCGTACAAACTATACATGGGACACAATTTACCCAGTTTCAGACCCACATAGGAAAACTCTACGTGCTACTTGTCTGTTCTTGATTGATAGATCAATTACCGGGGTGCCTTGACTGCTAACTACAATAAAATTCGCCATGAGTGATGAAGTTGGGGCTCGATCGTGGTTGTTGATGCACCATCCTCGACAATTTTTGCTCTTTCCGTGGTGCATCGCATAACTTTGTTTCTCGTTTTTGAGGGCATCTAGCACCACGAAATCGAGAAAAACGTTGGGCATGGTGGCCTAGGACATGATGCATAATGAATTCTTGAGTGCTCCGACAAGTCAATGCAAATCCGCACCCCCACGAATGGTAGGGCCCAGATGGCAGCGTCTACAACTGTTTTTTTATCGCACCCTCTTGTTCACATTCTCTGGTCGCGTCGTTTATGCTACTGGCTCATGGGTCCCACATGTCATCCTCTCTGAACGATAAATGTGTTATTTCTTGGATTTTTTTGAACCTTGATTTCTGGCTACTTACCTTTTATTTTGATCCCCTGTCGCCTTTAAAACGTCGAGGCCACTGCTAGCTCATGGGTTACATATGTTATCATCTATGTACAATAAATGTTGTCTTTTTGCATTTTTTTACCCCTAATTTCTGGCTACTTGATTTTTTTCTTTCGATCCCTTGCCACCTTTAAAACATTGAGGAATCTGTTGGCTTATGAGTCCCGCATATCATCCTCTCTGAACAATACGCGTTGCCTTTCTTGAATTTATTTCTGATCCCTGATTTTTGCTACTTCCTCCGGTCTCTTTTAATTGACTCAAATTTAGTACAAAGTTGTACTAAATCCGAGTCAATTAAAAAAGAATGGAGGGAGTACTTAATTTTTCTTTCAACCTCTGCTGCCTTTGTAACGTTGAGGCCGCTACTGGCTCATGGGTCCCATATGTCAGCCTCTATAAACATAAACCTTTTCTTTCTTGAAATTTTTTGACCCCTGATTTTTTGCCTACTTGAATTTTTCTTTTGATTCCCTGCCTCCTTTGTAAGGTTGAAGACGCTGCTGTAAAATGGGTACCATATATCAGCCTCTTTGAACAAGAAATTTGAGAAGTCTAGATTTTTTTACCATTGATATTGCGGGATACCTACCTTTTTGAATTATGTCAACTTGATTTTTTTTTAGGAATCATCGTGTGAATGCTGTATTCGAGGTATCATGTCCATGTGGAAGCATTGTATCCAAGAAAAATGCTTAGTTTGGAAGATTTGAACGTCACAACCGACTAGAAGATGAAATCGAATGAAGCACAAATGATGGCTGATGAGAAGCTAGAGCTAGCAAACTCGAAGATGAACAAAGCAATGAAGAAGGTCAGGGAAGAATATGCTGGAATTTTGGGACATTTGGCCGTTGGCCCATGGCGCATTATCAAATTCTGAAACTCACATGGCCCATTCCAATAATCAGTGGCAGCACTAGTGGGGGCTGAAGTTTAGTCCCACATTGCTAGTTGGAAGGGAGTTGGAGTGGTATATAAGGTGGGCTGTTCTAGTCCTAGTAAGTGAGTGAGAAGAGAGAGAGCCCTCGCGCACTCCTCCTCCTCCGCCGAGCCGAGCTTATCTTTTTGCTGTTTGGGAAATTAATTGTGTAATTAATTTCAAGTCATTAACGGACGCGTTACTCAGCCGTTTTGCCTTCCGATTTTTCTGGATCGTGGCTGTGCCGACTCGGACGTGGGCTGCGCCCCACGACCTTCCCGAACTGCACTATATAAGCACGAACGCCAACCCTAGTATGTACCTAGACGCACATGCGACTACCTGTTTCCAGTTCATTGCGCCGCCGCCTTCGTCTTCCTCATCCCGTCCGTCGGCGTGCACCGACTGCCGGGACAGTAGGCCTCCGGAACTCTGCCTCTCGTGAACCTGTACGGGTGAGGGGCAATCAGGTTTTGGGGAGCGCTCGGGCGCGACTACTGGCATCACGACGTCGTCATCGGACGACGAGTTCCTCCACACCGACAACTTCTTCCCGGACCTCAGCGACTTCTTCGACAACCTCAACATGGGCGACAACGACGCTGCTGCAAAGTATGTGATCTTTTCGTCTCTCTTTCAGTTTCTGTTGGAGTTTTTTCTTCTACTTTATGTGGTAGATGCGATCGGTTTATCTTGTTTAGATGTGATCTGTTCATCTACCTTACTAGTCTGCATGATTAGTTTATTTGTTATTTTCGTAGTCATGATTTATCATTTACTTGTACGGATTATTTCATATGGATATTTGCTTATATATTCAACAGAATAAAGGCAATTGAAGTAGAAAATAATAGAATTGGAGAAGATAAGATGCAAATGGAGCTCTATTTGGTTAATATCCTCCATCAACACAAGATCAAGGACAATACAACTAGGTTGAAGATGAAAAAGATCAAAGATATGCGCTCAAGAAAGAAATTTTCGTACATTGTGCATTCGTTGCTATTGTTATCCTAGTCCCTATTTTAATCATTTATTTCAGGATTATCTGGACCCCTGAAGTAGTGTTCGTATGAACATTTGAGCATGTTTAAGACATTTCAAGTTTATTTCTAAAATAAAAAATGAAGATAGCTTAAATATAGAGGCCTAGTTTAGGGCATCTAACTCTGCACACAGTTGTAGAGTCCGAAGAAACAACCCTGAACTGTAAGAAGAGCCCGCAGAACATTTTTGAAGGCGTAAATTGCAGGACGTACGCTAAAGTTACTCTTACAAGTTACAAAGCTCATGCATTTCAAAACAAGACGGCAATTGCACCGAGACCTGTAGCCAGACCAACTTTTATAGTGTGGCTACAGGCTCCACTAACCAAATATAGCGTGAACAATATCTAATGACAAGACATGGTCTATTTTTGGTGGGTTATCTGATCTCTTTACGGTACAAGGAAAAGGCTATCTGCAATGTGCATACCCCAATCAGGCAAAGTAACGGGCTAAAAAAACATGCATTATTATCGCATAGTCCCCTTATATGTGATTGCACGACCAATCGAAATTCCCCATTTGTTAGGTTGGGTTTAGGCCAAGTCAGGAGGCAATGCGCGCGTTGCCAGTGGCGTTTGAGTATTGTGCCGAGCAGATAGAACCAACCTCCATGCATAAACATGCCGCCGCTGCTGAATCACTCCACTAATTTGCAGCCAGGCAAAGGAATTCCTCTTTGCTGAATCCCTATTTGCCTTCCTATATTCAGCTTTGTAACCTGTTCTCCTGTGTGAGCTTCTCATTGAGCAGCGGAGCACCCTACCCAAAACGGTTGTTCATCAGTTCGTTTCAGGAAAAGGAAAGCAACCGAAGATTAATGCAGGATCAAAGAGAAGTACTACCTGGTGCACATATTATCACGTGTACTTAATTAGCGATACTTTATCTAACCTGCAGATATCGTTTTCTGCACTTCGATCAGAGCCAACACAGTCCTGGTTGCAGAAGTTTTCAATCGTCACGAGTGCCCTAAGCTGCGAGGTAACCAGTGATAAGAGTTGCGTGAACAAAAGATCTTGCTATATTAAACTGAAGACCTGCAGTTAAGCTAGGAATGGATATGGCGTTCGCCGCATAAAACGAAAATACAGGTTCCTTTTGACAGAGATCAGAGTCCTGTTGCGTGCGAACTCACTTGTCCTTGTTTTAACTGATGATGATCTGATGGTGCTGGGTATTTCTGTTAGAGGTCGTTTGGTATCCATCATTTGGATCTGGAATTCTCAAATTCATTTTGGAATTCTATAGATGGGCTGTTTGGTTGCCACATAATTGTGCTGTCATTTTATTTAGGAATTCCAGCAAAATGACTCCATGGGTAAACATGATTCCAAGCTGAGACCTGTCATTTGCAATTCTCTATGGAAGCCTTTACACATTCAATATTGAATTCTGCTGTCATTTACAATTCCTGTGGCAACCAAACAAGTGTATATTTCTGAAATTACAATGTAAATGAAATGAATATATGTATTCATTTTAAAATGCTACAAACGAAATGAAAGCCTGGCTTCCAAACGACCTCTTAGTTATCCCTACTCTATAAAACTGTGAAAAGGAGCATGTAAAACTGTTTGTGTTCTTTACACACTGGCAGGCAATGCCAATGAGCATGCAAAGATGCAAAAGTGCAGAAGAATGATCAACGGGCCAATGGATGGGACGAGACGTGACCTGTGGCTATACAGTTTGTCCCCTGAAAAAAGTGATAATCATATCTTAGTGGCTGGACGGGGCAACTCGGGTGCGTTCCGTCTGAAATAAAGCGCGCGAGAAAGCAGAGACAAGTGGCCACATTCAGTCCTGACAGAGAATGATGGCAGTATGAAATGCTGGCTAATTGTGCT
Organism: Lolium rigidum; assembly: GCF_022539505.1. Lineage (NCBI taxonomy): Eukaryota > Viridiplantae > Streptophyta > Magnoliopsida > Poales > Poaceae > Lolium > Lolium rigidum. Next base: position 28,058 of record NW_025900040.1, read on the forward strand.
GTTCATACAGTCAAATTACGCGTCAACTATCAAGCTACTGGTTATACGGGCATTTAATCATTGCTTTGTAAGCTTGATCGAAACAGAGAAACGAGATTAAAGCTGCTGTGCCGGTGGACGGTGGTGTCTGCTCGGTAAGTGGCCAACAATGGCAGCAGTATCTTACATTATCTCTCGCGTGTTGCCATGCCATTTCCAACAACCTTATCCTGCGCTGCGTCCTCCAATGGCACAGCCTACCTCGGGTGCTAATTTAAGTTTCTTTTGCAGCCTTGCAAGAATCCACGGTGCAGCCAGTCAGCCACAAGGGGATTGGCCCCTTTAGCTGAAGCGAGGTCGAAGGCAGCAGTGCATGCATGGGACGGGCGCTTTCAACGCCTGAATCATCGACCCGAAACCGAGAGATCTCACCGATTGATCGGCGGTCTCGGATGAGATTCTTGTGCGTCGTTGTCCCTGCACCTGCACCTCTCGCACGCACGCTGGAGGCCCTGTGACAGGTGGGCCGGCCTACTTCCACTATGGATCAAAAGAAGCCATGGGCCCTAAGCTTTCACCGGCAGTGCACAAAAATGTAAGCCCACGACACCGACAAAACTGGCTCTTGCATCCTAGGCCCGGAAGAAGCCCATGTGCCTCAGCGGAACCGCCTGGGCTGGCCGCGGTTTCGGCCATGGAAAAACAACGGCCAGTGCCCACGGTCCAGCCGGCCCAAGCTTTGTTATTTTCCCGCCAAAACGCCAAGTGCGGTAAGCTGCACGCTGCACGCAGAATCACAGTGACGAGAAAACAAATGGAACGACTAAACGCACTCCGTGCAACCACGCTATCGCCTCGTCGGCGAGCGGCCAATCATCGTCACGCCCATCCGCGATTTGTGGAGAGCCACATGGTCATGAATGCATCAGTGATTGATTCAGACACCAATAATTTGCCACACTATCCTCTGTTTCCACAAGTGACGATAACATACCGATCAGGAATCGTCCAGAGCAAGCTGGAGTGCGAAGCTAAATCCTATCTACCGTAGGCAACAAATTCCTGCACTGCATGGTAGACGACGGGAACTTGAGCTTTTAAAACATGGTCTGTACAAATTAAGCACATTAACTTCTCCGAGGCCTCTCGAGCCGTCCAACCCATTTCGGACACAACATATGTTTGTTTTAGTTTGTTTAGATCAGCCCGTGGATAAAAAATCAGGCGTCTTTCTCGTTCACCATTTGGATCGTGGGCAAACTGAACGGCGCGATGCACATATTCTTTACGTTTTTTATTCTAAACAGAAAAATATTAACTAAATGGAGAAACAAGAGGAACTGTACATGAATATAAAAAAATCGTGCCGAATGCTTCCGCTGGCAAACTCGGTGGCCTCATGCTAGTCTAGTTAAGGCATCTCCAGCGGGGCGACGCAAACTGACGTTTTCGTCCGTTTGCGTCTGCGCGGACCAAAAATGCGCTTCAGCGGCTAGACGCAAAACGTATGCAGCGTCCGTCCTGACGCAAACGTGGACCAAATATACGCCAGGAATGCGTCTGTGCGGACGCGTCCGCGCGTCCGTTTGTGTCCGGTTGGGCTGCATGCAGCCCTCTCTCTCCTCCTTTAATCACACATGCGCTCATTTCTAGCCACACAAAAAGAATCTTTCCCTCTCTCTCCTCTCTAATCACACATGCGGTCAAATAAATCCGTCTCTGCCGCTGGAGAAAGGGCAGACGCATGCGGACATGCGGACGTTTTTTGTATCTGTGCCCGACGCAAACGGACATAAATATGCGTCGGCCCGCTGGAGATGCCCTTAAAACTTATACATGCCGATGGTGGGAGAGAAGGCTTCCACTATCGGTGCTCTCGGAAGCAAGGTGGGCTGGTAGCGACAATGGAAATGGCAGTGGGGGACTGGCCTTGCGATTGCTTGCCTTAAAAAGGACTGGCAGGCGACCACCGTCAATACCGACGCAGGAGTCGAGCGGCCAGCAGTGATGGCGGCATAGACGTCGACCAACAATTAATATATAGCAAGGCAGAAGGGAAAGCGGCAGTTCGGCCTGTCATGCTAGCCTAGTAGCACGCGGGTGGACACGCGAGCGGTCCCCGACGCATTCACCCTGACGTGGTTAAAGCCTAAATTTGGGTCAGAAATGGGTCGCTCCGTACGCGTCGGTACGTTTGTGTGGCCTCGATGGGGTGGGCTTTGATTCTCCTTTTGTCTGCCCAGACCAAAACAGACATCTTCGTTCCATTTAGGTCGCTGCGTTGGAGATGTCTTATGCTTTTTTTGCGCACATGGTATATATAAAGACAGAAGTTAACGGTACGCAATCCCTTTTACGCTTTAGTGGTGTGTATGCGCATATATACGATTCATGTTTGGATTGGAAGGATGGAAGCAACATATACATAAACCAACATGAATTAATGTGTGTGCAACACTTATAATAGCTAGTGTAGTGTAGGCATGGCCGCGTACCCATCGTGCACATGAAAGCTACAGTAGCCCGTAACAAAAAGGACACACTGTGCCAATCATATCCTGATATCCGTACAAATATATGTAGATCTCACTCATTAAGGAGTCAGCACCCATCATGCATGAGATCTGGGTGCTCGATCGGACCAGGCGACCGACGGCCTCCGTATGTGACGGCCAATCCGTATGTGACGGCGAAGCTCCCCTTACAAGGCAGGGCGCCCTTCCGTGATTTTTGATGGCTACATTTGGATGCACGTGTTTTTTCTGAAAAATTAAGTGGTCATATATCAAAAAGAACTTTGTATGAAAAAGTTATACTTGTTTTAGTGAATACTGCGTAAAACCGGCTTCGAACCGAAAATAAGAATTAGGTATAAGAAAGTTATGATTCTTTTAATGAACACCGCATAAAACCGACTTCAAACCAAAAAAAAAAAGAATTAGGTATAAGAATTATAGTCTCATTTTCTAGGTTCAACGTGAATAAGATTGCTTGAATTACATAGATTTATCTTGAACCTTATTACATACAAGATAACATTGAGCTATTTGTTATTCATATGTGGAGAATTAGTGGCTTCAGAGATTTCTTGATATTTGAAAGGAATATCATGTTTCCTCCAATGTTTTTGTCGGCTCAATGAATTGGCTTTGCTTTTACCGGTGCGATGAAAACAATTAAAACATATTCCCCGATGGTAAAAATCGGCAAGACCGAGTTACGCAACGAACAAGAGATAATCAAAAGTCCTAATTGATAAAATTAGATTTTTTTAGAAAAAAGGTAAAGCTTTGCCATCCAGATGACAATTTGGTATGCCCATAAGTTCTATTTTTTTTTTTTTGAAAATGGGCACTTTATTATAATCAAATAAAATAGGTTTATATTTTGTAATGATTGTGTTACAATAATATATGCCATTAATGTCTCATTACGATTTTTGAGTTTATACATTATTTTTTAGAGCTTAGTCGCCCTACCATGGATTATTTTCATCCTTCGCCACTGTAGAGGTGACATGGTGGTTGCGGTGGAGCACGACTACATGCTACAGTTCTTTTTTTAGAGCTATCCATGCCGCACCCCTTCCCGAGAGGCCTCGTGGGGAACGTCCCTATGGCACGCGAGCGCCGCATGGGCCGCGGGCCCTCCATCGATCTCTTCTGAGTGACCTTTTTTTTAGTAGGCGCTTAGCGTAGTAGTGCACTGCTATTCTATCCTCGGCCGTCCATGGATCCTCTAGCTTTCACTGAGGAGGGATCGATGATATCGGACTAGTATAGAATTTCTTACGACCGAGTTTGCCAGCAAGTTCGGCTGGTAGGTGCAAGGATAAGATGATGAGACTGCTCACAAATATCGGATATCTCGCTACGCCTCATTTGGCTTGCTTTCTTGAAATCTTGTTTTTCTTATTTATTTATTTATTTATTGATCATTCAGAAGCTACATTTTCTTCCAATCGAGATATTAACAGGAGACTATATTTACTGTAAAACTATTCGTGCACTAACTGTCTATAATCAGGCAGTACATGCCCAGACAAACAGAAACAATAGACGAAGCAGCCAGGCGTGTTCATAAGAGGAACAATCTTCTTATCCGGAGGGAATCGCCAACGGCATTCTACTTTTGTAAAGCGATCTGTTGTAGAGAAAGGGGGCGTTGAAGTTTCCTTTTTTATTAAGGTTGTGTGCGTGGTTTCGGAAGGACATTGGCTGGCGCACAGGAGGACTACGGGTATTTTGAGATTCTTGATTGCATGACAAAGTTTTTCCAACAGGCACCTAACCGAAAGCATAGTATAATTACCTAGATTATAATCTCACGTGCTTATAGGTAACCTGCAACGAAGGTTGCTAGGGATCGAATATATTTCTTTGGATCATCTATTTGTAAATGTATTATTCGTGGGGTGATCGCAAATTGGGTATGGGAGCGTGCTGTAAGTATGGCTAGTTGTGCTTGTGGAAACAAATGAGAAGCAATGTAAAAGAAGTGGCCGAAGCTAGGATTCTCAGGGAGAATTGAGTGCCTCCTACATCTGCCGATCTTTGCAACAGCCCCCCCCCCTCCCCCACCCACCCCCTCTTGGGCGCAACAACTTTTAGTGTGTGTGTAATATTGCTTGCAACATTTTTCAAGTGATCTTTAATGTTCAACAAAATTTTGCGATATTAAAACATACTCGTCTGCCAAAATCAGCACTGGCATATGCAAAAGAAAAATCCCCATTTGATAGTAGCAAACAATCAAAACTTATCCCGTTTGTAACAAAAAAGACCAACGCATCCAACATATGCGCATGACGCATCCAACATCACACAGACACGTGTCGTAGCACCGGATACATCCCTCGTATAATACAAATCATTGTACCATATTACTTGTGAACACACAACTAAAACGAACAATCATCTTTACCATTTTGAAACACCCTTTGCAACATCAAAATTTCCAAAAAAAAACACTGACATCCACCATCACCAAACTTATCATCCCCAATATTGACGTCGACGAATTAAACTGGTGAGAGCCTCGCCGGAGCCAAATCCAGCGACATTGGTACCATCCTCCTCCCCACACACACCCCTTTTGTTAGAGTGGTTTGCTAAAAAGGAAATTAGCTTTGGTATCAATATAATAAAAAATTAAAGGTCTTAATGAATTCAGAAAAGTGCAACATACACCTTTTTGTACAGCTGGGATTTAACAAAATCTTAGTCAAACCTTGTTTTTTTCCATCACATGGTGAACCTCGGGCAAGGACTTATAACGGTCGATAACGCTCATCGCCTCCGGGAGCGACGGCCACACGTGTAATGACCGGTCCTCGAGCATGATTATCAGGCACGCCTCGAAGCTGCACAAGACAGACAGCTAGCCGGCCTTTGCTTTTCTAGGTTGGGTCGTTCGGGATGTATGCCACCTTATTGCGAGCCATGGACACGGATCACTGCGAGAAGAAAGAAGGTGGCTACAAATGGATATTGTGTTGCAGCATGAAATAAAAGATTACAGCCATCAACATATACTTGATTGAAAAAGAGTTATTTTGAACAAATGCGAGAATAGCTTGAATTGGTACTGGTTAATGTGCATTCTTATCTAGCATTCAAATTCTGAATTGCCTCTTCTGAGGATCATATAAAAATATCAATCTTAACGGCCCGTGACCTGAGGATCTCCACATGTACGTGTACGTACAACGTCTTGCCCCTTTACACTGAAACGCCAACGTATGCTTTCGTGGCCCGTATGTGACGCCGACGCAACAGGATGCACGGCGAATGTCGTTCTCGACCAGTTCCCCGTCTCGTGTCTCGATCGATCCGAGTGGCAACCGGTACTGGCGCCCCGGCGTGCTTGCAGCAGCAGATGGTCGGAGAGGCAAATCGATCTGAGACGACACGCGCCCACTTGCTCCTGATCGTTCATGAACCGGCAAACAGTAGCTAGCTAAGACATAAACCCAATAACTACAAAGCTGATGTGCATAGCTATTTTTGTGTGATTCGTGTAGATCGATGGCGACGCCTCATGTCGGAACGGAGCAGCTCTGATTTTGATCTGACAGCGTGCAGCCGCTCCGTTGCTGACCACTCCTAGTACGTTGCAAGTTGAAGCAGAACTCAATGTACACCCAAATATTGATGGGCACCGGTATTACCGGGTACTGGCAATACTGCTCTAACTACCGTTTGAGATTTTTCAAACAAATAAAAAAATCAAAATTGAGTAAATTACACAAATTTCGGTAAATACCTGCAGGTATTACCTAGTACCGTACCGTAAAAACAGGTTGCCGGCGGTAATTCGGAAATATCTGTTGAGAAAAAAACACGATAGCCACACGAACACAGTTGGAATTTAAGAGGGATTATATGAGTTTGCCAATTATAAATTACATTTGCGGCAGTGGCAAACACGCTATGGATGTTTACGGGCGTACGCATGTGCTGAAGAAAATTCTGAAATTGCATTCTAGATACTTAAATATCGATCCAAGAAGATACAATCAAAATACCAGCCTCCGCATGATGAAGATGTACACAACTTAAAATAAGGGGATTTAAATGAGTTTTCTATCGAGCGAACGTGACAAAAATAGCTCCCCGCCCGCAACAAAATCTTGAGCATTTGTTTTCAATCTGATGCCCCTGACAACTCTTGGGACTTGCCAGTTGTAAAAAAAGAACTGCTAGGCCCACCACCAGATATTAGAGCATGTACAATAGGTCCTACTCAGCAGGCTACAAGCAATTACACATCAGCAAAATCCTAGATGGGGGAAAGAGAAAGGAAGAGAGAGAATGGAGCGGGCGCTCCAGCTATAGCCGGCTGTAACACAAAAACCAAGACGCAACAGCTCGCATGCAGCCTGCTTTCTGTGCTAGAGCCCAGCTACTGAGATCGATTGAGTCTTGCATGCAGCCTCGTGTACATGAAACATTAAATATTTAAATATTTGACACAACCTAAGCTATAGCCAGCTTATTGTATGAATGAAAATTTATGATGGCTATATGTGACATGGCACACTATATAGCCAGCAGCTGGCTGTGTTATTGCCTTTGCTCTTAGCTAGAAACTTTAGTGTGGGCCACACTGTCATTCGCGCGTGAGCGGCTTTCAAATTGAAAGTTTTGACATTTAACAAACTCTGTTGACAACAAGAGGAAGCAACCAAAGAGCAAAGTCCAATAGTATAGCTAGTTGCTCACTTTAAGCAAAATGCCACATTAGAGCATCTCCAGCCGCGTCCCCCAAACCGTCCCCCAAACCGCGTCGGATTGAGCGTTTGGGGGACGTGTTTCGTTCGTGCCGCGTTTGGGGGACGTCGCTCCCCAGTCGCGTCCCCCAAACAAAATTTCGCAAATTTTAAACTTAACTAGATTCGATTAGATTCGTCCAAACTTACATAGATTCGAACGAAATTTGACTAACTTTAAAACTAAACCTAATCTAGAACCACTTGCGGCGGCCGGAGGCGTCGTAGTACTCGCTGGAAGTTGTACATCTCGTCGGTGACGACCTCCTGCTTGACGCGCTCGTCGACGGGCTCGTCCACGGGCTCGTCCTTCACCAAGCCGCTTGGTCTGCCTCGCCGTCGTCGGTGAGGTCCACCGGCGGCTTGCCGGAGTCGCGGATGGACATGGCGATCGCCGCGTCCAGGTCGCCCCTCCGGGCGTCCTTGTCGTCCATGGACGCCAAGAACGCCGCCCGCAGCCACTGGGCGGTCCTCGGGGTCGTCGGCTGGCGGCGATGAGCCGTTGCTTGCCGCTCGTACTCCGCCGGCGGCGCCACCTGCGACGCTTCCTCCGGCTCCTCCTTCACCTCCGGCTTCGGGATGAGGAGGGCGCCGCCGCGCCTCCCTTGCTGCCGCCCGCTGCCGCTACCGCCACGCCTCGTGTTGACGGGCGTCGCCAGCTCCTCCTTGTCCTCCCGTTTGGGGACGGTGTAGGGCGCCGGCCGGTGCGACGAGGACGGCGTCGATCGCGCCGGTCCCGAGGAAGAAGAGTGCGAGGAGGACGAGTACGTCGTCCTCCTCGGCTGCCATTGAGGAGACGGCGGCGGCGACGACGGCATCTCCGGCCTTGGAGCGCCGTTGCGGAGGCCGCGGATGACGTTCTCGAGGGTGCGCCCGGAACGCCCCGAACAGGGCGCGGCCTTCCTTGTTCCAGCTGTTGGGGCCGCCGACGAGGTTGTCGGTGCTTGTGCATCTCGACGTCGTACTTCGCTCGGAAGTACGTCGTCCACCGGCGTCGTTGTCGTTGACCGCCCACGTCGGATCCAACCGCTCCTCGGCGGTGAGTTGAGCCCGACGGGCCTTGATGGCGTCCCTCCATTGGTCCGTCTTCGGCTTCGGCGGCGGCGAACGCCAATGCCGTTCACGGCCATCTTCCGGCCGCCGGCCGCTTGGCGGCCGCATGTCCGGCGGGGCCGGATACCGGGCGTGGTACAGCGCCCACGCCTCCGCCATGGTGAGGCTGCCGCGTCCGAAGCCGTTCGCCGCGGCGATCTTGCGGGAGGACGAGCTCGACATTATTTGAGCGGCGAGGAGAGGATCTGGGAGGGGGGAGGCGGCGGCGACGAGAAGGATTATGAGCGGCGATAACTGCGGGCGTCTTAAAACAGCGGCGGCGGCGGGTGGTTGCACGCAATAACTCCAGGCGCGGACGGCCACACGGCCATGCACGACGAGACGCGTCCCTGCGTCGCTCGGGAAAACAGGGACGCCATTAACGTCGCTTGACTAAAGGTAGGCGACGGGGTTTTAGCCTTCCGTGCCGCTGACGGGTCGGGCCCGCGTCGGTTGGCCTCGCTTTTCGTTGTGTCCGGCGTCCCCAGAGCGTCCCCTATGGGACGGGGACGGGCTCGGGGCGCCGGACACCGTATCGGGCCGCGCCGGACAAAAATGGGCTTTGGGGGACGCGGCTGGAACTCTTTTTTTGTCCGGCGCGCCCCAAATCCCTTTGGGGGACGGTTTGGGGGACGCGACTGGAGATGCTCTTATCTAAAACTAACATGTATAATAGTTGGTTTTAGAAATGCACTACTTTATCAATACTTAACCTTCATTTAGTCTCACAAAGTGTTTAGGAGCAAGTGCTAGAGCTACCTCTTACATAAGAGCCTTCTTACTTTCTCTCTCTTCTTCTCTCCCCTCCAACGAAACATAAATATTATATTTAAATGTTTATAGCCTGCTGACTAAACTTATTGTTCTTGCTCTAAGATCACCTCCTCTATCCGGTCTCTTATTATTTAACTGAGTATCCGGCACCATCTCTTTTAGAGGAGTATATCAGTTCATCAGAATTTTAGCTGTTTCTAGCTGATCTCTTATATTTAACTCCTTAAAACTCAAATTTCTCGCCTTGTAGCGCTAGAAAGCGAGGCGCTCTTGCTCGACCTGCTCTGGGTACTAGCGTTGCGGAGTTCCTCCATATACTTCTCGTTGACTCGCTCTGCCTCGAGGCACTCGTGAGCCTTCCGGTCTTCGAGCGCCTCACGGTGGCTGGTCGACGACAGGAGCATCCTCCGACCACTGCTCCCCAAACTCGAAATTGAGATTTGCATCGATGCCATGGAGGCGCACCGACGCGATATCGTAGGCCTTGGCCACCGAATGGAACATGTCAAGCCAGTGGCGATGGTGGGTGCTGCGGTATGTTATTTTCGGGTGTTTGAAATAGCTCAGGTCGATTGATATTCCCTTATAGTGGTGTATGGATTATGGAAAACTAGAGCTACGATTTCACTTTCATGGTTCAACGGGGAGAACGCGGAATCAAACACATGATACTCATTCATGCTGCCATTCTGCCCGTCGTGCACACGAACGCCACGGTAATCCATGATATTTTTTCGAAAAGGATTCAGTGATATAAGGACACTGTACCAATCATATCCGTACATTTGTAAATCTCGCCCATGATTGCATCGGATCGGGGTACTCGGACCACGCGACCGACGCCCTTTGCATATGCACGTAGCATGTGACACTGGCGACATGCATGATGGCTGCGGCGGAGCAATGCGCGACTACTGCCATTGTTGCTTCGTTGATCGGCTACCTCCTTTAATTTGATTTCCTCCCTTGACTGCTCTCGTGGGGAACGGCCCTACTGCACGCGAACGCCGCATGGGCTGCGGATCCAGCTTTCCTGGAGGATCGATTGATGAGATTACTAAATTTCTCCGAGTTTAGTTCAGACATGGGAAGCGATGATTGATTTCGAAAAGGGATATGGTAAGAAAGTTAGGCTAGTTGGTGCGAGGATAAGATGATGAGGCTGATCACAATAATCCTAATTTGGTTTGGTTTGGTCTGGTTTCTCAAGTTACACAATTGCCACGCGTTCAGATTCCAGTTCCTGCCCAGCTAGCTCCAGTTCGATCGTCAAGGACGGGTGAGAGGTTGAAGATCAAATTTTCCTAGCAGAAGTGGTTATGTGTTAAAGCCTGTAGCTAGCCCATGACTCATGCATGATCCAATCACGCCGAGCCCCTATTTTACCAAAAAAACAAAATCCATCCAGTACTGTCGAACAATCTCTGGAAATATATATTTCGCTGTGGCTGCTATATGAAAGAGATGTAAAGACGTTCTTCGTGTAAATGCCAAAATTCTACCTGTCATCATCGGATGCTTAATTACTTTCTCGATACCTATCTGGAATTCCTCCCAGAGGTTAACAGGAGCATATATGCAGATATATACGCATGCCTATCTGCGAGATGGTAACCCAAATATACATATCGGTGGCCGATCGAATTATTCGAGCTAGCACTATAACAAGTGTTAGTTAGCGCAAGTACACCACATAAGTAATAATACAGATCGAAGAAGCTGCCGGGCTTGTTCATAAGAGGAACGATCTTATCCGGAGAGAATCGCAGCATTCTGCTTGCTTTAGTAAAGCGATTGATCTGTTGTGGAAACATGCAGCGAAATTCCTATTAGTTCCGCAGACGTGCGATCTGGGAAGCACATAACCAGCTAACATAGCAGGACGGATTAGATTTCGATTCCCGGCCATTTCGAAAGTTTTTCCAGGGTTCGCTAAAAAAAAAGTTTCTCGAGGCAGCTATTTCTTTTTGGCGGCAAGAGCTGAAAGGTGTAGGTAGGGATCAAAATGCGTTTCTAGACCAGGTGTGATTATTTCTCAGTCGACTAAGAATTAATTTTATTCTCAGTCGGATGATGTTATCATCAAATTTCTTTTTATGACATCATCTCACTGAGAATGACTCGTATAAATCATGATGCAAATTAAATGGTCTAGAACTTGACTGAAAACTAGCAAATCCCTTTTGAACCATCTAGTTGTAAATCAAACCAAAGTATTAAATGTGTAACACACAAGTATAATTTTGCGACAAGTGGATTTATTACTATCATCATATCTCCGAAGACGGAAATCCGCTGTTGAAAGCAACAAAGGAAAACCATATAATTCATAATTTTTTCGGAGGAATTATAGTTACTAACGTCAATAATAACGTTGGTAGTTACTTTGAGACGAAAAAAGTTTTAAAGAAAAGACGATTCATTATCACACATACTATTTAACATAGTGGCTGATATGGGCCCAAACCTTCTAAAAGTGTCGTACGTTTGTATGGAATGCTGTTTTGAGCTATCGTTCCACATAAACGAATTTTAAAAAGGAAGAAGGCTTTAGCTCCCTTCCATTGTCTTGGGTCGAAGATCAAGCTCCGTCCATTTTCCCTTGCCTTTCCTTTACGGGTATGCCTGTTTTAGGGAACCTTATAGTAATAATAGTCTAATAGACCAACTAGAAGAGGAGAGGAATCCTTCATGAATCACCCTGTTTCGATGAGGCCAAGAAGTTGCTAACCTATATGCCAAACTTTTCAGCTATGGGCTGGGTCATTTTCCAATTAGCTATTTAGGAATTCCCATTCATTTTCGTAGGCTCATAAATGATTAATGGAAACATGTCAGGCTGCAGAAGCGTCTGAGTAGTTGGAAAGACAAATTACTATCTTTAGGTGGAAGATTAGTTCCCATCAATTTAGTACTAACAAATGTGGTATTGTATATGATATCCTTCTTCCAAGTACCCAAATGAGTTTTGCATCGATAAGATTATTTCCGGCCAAGATTTTTTTGGCAAAGAGATAGTGAGAAAGAGAAATACCGGCTTACTAAATGAAACATTGTTTGCCTCCCAAAAGATCAAGGAGGGCTCGGTGTTCACGACCTTGAGGTTAAGAACACCGTCCTATTTGGTAAATGGTTGCTCAAGCTGGTCACCGAAGATGGGGTTTGGCAAACCATCCTGAGGAGAAAATATGTTGGCTCACGTGACTTATTTTAAGTTTATTGGAAACCTAAAATTTCACATTTTTGGGCTAGGCTTATGAAGACGGGGACGCAGTTCTTCCCATATGGTTCTTCATATATTAAGGATGGACCTGAGATAAGGTACTTGGAGGACAAATGGTTAGAAAATACCACCCGTCCTGGTAACAATATCCAACTTTATACAATATTACATCATAAAGCTGATACCTTAGCTAAGGTGATGGATTTATCTCCATCAAATGTGATGCTCACAAGACACCTTGTCAGGCCTCGGCTTGCATCTTGGAACGAATTATTACATCATTTGGCTTTCATCCAGTTGACCCAAGGGGCGGACTGAGTTTCGTTGAAACCTAAACGAGAATGGTAAATTCACTTTGAATTCTATGTGTAGAGCGATGATCCAACATATTGAACGGGTTGTGAATAATAAGAAAATTTGGAAGATGAAGATACATTTGAAGACGAATGTTTTAGCATGGTACGTTCATTCAGGGGTTATTCTCACTGTGAACCTTGTAAAGCACAAATGGTAGGTAAGTAAAAAAGTCTATCTTTTGCATGAGGATCAGACAATAAAACACTTATTCTTTCAATGCGATTTTACTAGATCTATATGGTCAATCATCTAAATAGGTTCTACCTTATACCGCGATGTAGCGTTACTAATATTTTTGGCAATTGGCTGAATGGGGTGGATCATAGGTTTGAAATACTTATTAGGGTCGGAGTGTTTGTCGTTATCTAGTTGTTTTGATTATGTAGAAATGATAAGGTTTTTAATGATAAAAATGCATCTCTTATGCAGATTATCCATCGGTGCATCACTTTTATCCGTTCATGGTCGTCTCTTCTGCGTATGGAGAACCGCGACCAATTTATGGAGGTGTCTACACGGCTGAAGAACACAACGAGAAACTTTATTATTCAACATGGGTGGCAACATAATCTCAGGATTCAATCTCCAACACGTTAGGATCCAATAAAGTTTTCATGTTGATTTTGTGTACACTAGTAGGAAAAGCCTCATCAGTGGCGCACCAAAAATGGCTTCTGTGGCGCATGGGAGGTGCGCCACAGAAACGTCGCCACAAAAATAAGGTTTCTGTGGCGCACCTGCTCATGCGCCACTGGAATTAAGGTTTACGTAGGCGCACGTGTTCTTAGGTGCGCCACGAAAAGCGTGCGCCACGGAATTGGTTTTCGGTGCGCCACAGAATTTGCTTGTATTATACACGATTTTGTGCTGCTTGCTATACACATGCAGTTTATAGACGAGCAATATACGGATATACATGTTATATACAGCAACATTCAGATATAATATAAATATCATGTACATTGCACGGATATAACATAGACATCATCATCACATTACTTAGAGCCCGATCGAGATACATATATAGTGGCAAGTGTCAAATGTTTTGCATACAACTCTTAATTCATACAAAATTCACAATTTCGAGATACAAAGTAGTCTTCATCCGGTTCCTCCTTTGATCCCTCATCTCTACCCACCAGGCTCGCTTGCATCGGGGTCCTTCTTCCAGTTCCTACTATGATAAAAATGGAAGAAAGTGAGACCAACAAGTCCGATGTACAAGAGAAATGGAATAAATACCTCATACATTGTTGGTCAACACAAATATTAACATTCAGGGACGGCGTAAGTGAGACCAAGTCCGATGCACAAGAGATTGATATTTGTGCTATCTTACGAGGCTCACTTACGCCGCCCCCGAGTGTACGTTGACCAAACATTTTAATCATCGGCATTTTGAAAATCTCAAAGCAAATGGAATGACAAAATGGAATAAGTGCCTCATACATTGTTGGTCAACACAAATACTATGGTCAGAACCCATAGTTGCAGTATACACCGCGATATACTTTGCGAGAGGGCCCCCTTTCCCCGGCCGCCGTTTCGTGAACGGGTGCTTGACGACACAACGACGCCGATCTGCCTCTCCGGCGCGAGAACCACGGCAGTCCCTCGCCGTCCGGTGAACGAGTCCTTGATGCAAAGACCGTGCCGGCCTGCCCGACATTATGCCGGGCCGTGTTGCCGCGCTTCGGGCCGTGCCGCGCCTGCCTCTGTTCGCCTTTTGCCCGGTGAACCAATAGACTGATCGTTGGAATAAGGAAACCGATGACGGCCGGTCGCAAGATTAAATTGTGATCGGCCGTCATCGGCTTCCTTATTCCAAGGATTGGTCTGTTCGTTCACCGGGCAAAAAGGCGAAGAGTGCAGGGCGTGTGAGACACGGCCTGAAACGCGGCAACAGGGGTCGGCATGATGCTAGGAAGGCTAGCACCGTCTTTGCATTAAGGACTCGTTCACGTGCTTGAGACGACGAGAGAAGAAAAGTGGTGATGCGCCGGAGAGGCAGGTCGGCGTTGTTGTCTCGTCAAAGACTCGTTCACGGAACGGCGGCCGGGAAAGGGGCCCGTCTACAAAGTATATTGCGGCGTATAGGTGACCAAACATTCTAATCATCGGCACTAAAATGGAAGAAAGAGCCAAGTGGTATCTCAACTAGATATCATATGCCTCATACTTTGTTGGTCGAAAGAAATATTAACATTCCGGGATGGGGTCGGTGAGGCCGGAGTAGGATGCACAAGAGATTGATATTTGTGCCATCGCACCGGGCTCACTGGCCCCACCCCGAGTGTACAAGTGACCAAACAATTTAATCATCGGCACTAAATGGAAGAAAGGCCAATGCAATTAAGAAGTAGCTAGTATGAACTAAATGGAATGCCTCATACTTTGTTGGGCGAAACAAATATTAACATCCAGGGATGGAGTAAGCGAGGCCAGGTAGGATGCACAAAATATTGATACTTGTGACAAGGTATCAACTTGTCAATGCCTACGGGTTATAGGCTAGGGTTTAGTTAGAAGTAGAGGGCAAGTAGATCTCGAAGGTTTCGAACCACATAGCTACGGAGTACGACCCAGAGCCTCGATGGAGAACTACTCCCTCCTCATGGGAGGCGGCGGCGGTGATGAAGATGGCGGTGGAGATGGCGGCGGTGTCGATGGAGAAGCCTTCGGGGGCACTTCCCCGCTCCGGCGGGTGCGGAGCAGAGATCCTGTCCCCGGATCTTGGCTTCGCGATGGCGGCGGCTACGGAAGGTTTACGTAGGTTTTCGATCAATTGGTATGCGGGTTTTCGGTCCAGGGGCTCTTATATAGAGCGGAGAGGCGGCGCGCGGGAGGGCTGACGGGGGCCACACCATGGGCGGCGCGGCCCCTCTCGGCCGCGCCGGCCTAGGGTTTGGTGGCCCGTGGCCCCCTCCAGCGGTCCTTCGGGTTGTTGGATGCTTCCAGGGTGAAAATAGGAACTTTGGGCGTTGATTTCGTCAGATTCGAGAATATTTCGTTACTAGGATTTACTGAAACCAAAAACGCGAGAAAGCGAGAAGCTGGCACTTCGGCATCTTGTTAATAGGTTAGTTCCAGGAAAATGCACGAATATGACATAAAGTGTGCATAAAACATGTAGATAACATCAATAATGTGGCATGGAACATAAGAAATTATCGATACGTTGGAGACGTATCAGCATCCTCAAGCTTAGTTACTGCTCGTCCGAAGCGGGTAAAGCGATAACAAAGATAATTTACGGAGTGACATGCCATCATAATCTTGATCATACTATTTGTAAAGCATATGTAGTGAATGCAGCGATCAAAACAATGTGTAATGACATGAGTAAACAAGTGAATCATAAAGCAAAGACTTTTCATGAATAGCACTTCAAGACAAGCATCAATAAGTCTTGCATAAGAGTTAACTCATAAAGCAATAATTCAAAGTAAAGGTATTGAAGCAACACAAAGGAAGATTAAGTTTCAGCGGTTGCTTTCAACTTGTAACATGTATATCTCATGGATAATTGTCAACATAGAGTAATATAACAAGTACAATATGCAAGTATGTAGGAATCAATGCACGAGTTCACACAAGTGTTTGCTTCTTGAGGTGGAGAGAAATAGGTGAGCTGACTCAACATTGAAAGTAAAAGAATGGTCCTCATAGAGGAAAAGCATCGATTGCTATATTTGTGCTAGAGCTTTGATTTTGAAAACATGAAACAATTTTGTCAACGGTAGTAATAAAGCATATGCATCATGTAAATTATATCTTATAAGTTGCAAGCCTCATGCATAGTGTACTAATAGTGCTCGCACCTTGTCCTAATTAGCTTGGACTACCTGGATTATCACCGCAATACATATGCTTTAACCAAGTGTCACAAAGGGGTACCTCTATGCCGCTTTGTACAAAGGTCTAAGGAGAAAGCTCGCATTTGGATTTCTCGCTTTTGATTATTCTCAACTTAGACATCCATACCGGGACAACATAGACAACGAGATAATGGACTCCTCTTTTAATGCTTTAAGCATTTGACAACAATTAATTCTTTTCTCATTAGAGATTTGAGGATATTTGTCCAAAGCTGAAACTTCCACCATGAATCATGGCTTTAGTTAGCGGCCCAATGTTCTTCTCTCACAATATGCATGCTCAAACCATTCAACTCGGTGTAGATCGTCCCTTACTTCGGACAAGACGAACATGCATAGCAACTCACATGAAATTCAACAATGAGTTGATGGCGTTCCCCAGTAAACATGGTTATCGCACAACAAGCAACTTAATAAGAGATAAAGTGCATAATTACATATTCAATACCACAATAGTTTTTAAGCTATTTGTCCCATGAGCTATATATTGCAAAGGTGAATGATGGAATTTTAAAGGTAGCACTCAAGCAATTTACTTTGGAATGGCGGGAAAATACCATGTAGTATAGGTAGGTATGGTGGACACAAATGGCATAGTGGTTGGCTCAAGTATTTTGGATGCATGAGAAGTATTCCCTCTCGATACAAGGTTTAGGCTAGCAAGGCTTATTTGAAACAAACACAAGGATGAACCGGTGCAGCAAAACTCACATAAAAGACATATTGAAAACATTATAAGACTCTACACCGTCTTCCTTGTTGTTCAAACTCAATACTAGAAATTATCTAGACCTTAGAGAAACCAAATATGCAAACCAAATTTTAGCATGCTCTATGTATTTCTTCACTAATGGGTGCAAAGTATATGATGCAAGAGCTTAAACATGAGCACAACAATTGCCAAGTATCACATTACCCAAGACATTATAGCAATTACTACATGTATCATTTTCCAATTCCAACCATATAACAATTTAACGAAGAGGAAACTTCGCCATGAATATATATGAGACTAAGAACACATGTGTTCATATGAACCAGCGGAGCGTGTCTCTCTCCCACACAAGCATGATGTAATCCAATTTATTCAAACACAAACAAAAACAAAAGCAAACAAACAGACGCTCCAAGAAAAAGCACATAAGATGTGGTGGAATAAAAATATAGTTTCAGGGGAGGAACACGATAATGTTGTCGATGAAGAAGGGGATGCCTTGGGCATCCCCAAGCTAAACAGCTTGAGTCTTCTTGATATATGCAGGGGTGAACCACCGGTGCATCCCCAAGCTTAGAGCTTTCACTCTCCTTGATCATAGTATATCATCCTCCTCTCTTGACCCTTGAAAACTTCCTCCACACCAAACTCGAAACAACTCATTAGAGGGTTAGTGCACAATAAAAATTCACATGTTCAGAGGTGACACAATCATTCTTAACACTTCTGGACATTGCATAAAGCTACTGGACATTAATGGATCAAAGAAATTCATCCAACATAGCAAAAGAGGCAATGCGAAATAAAAGGCAGAATCTGTCAAAACAGAACAGTCCGTAAAGATGGATTTTATTAGGCCACCAGACTTGCTCAAATGAAAATGCTCAAATTGAATGAAAGTTGCGTACATATCTGAGGATCATGCACGTAAATTGGCATAATTTTCTGAGCTTCCTGCAGGGCAGTGGGCTCAGATTCGTGACAGCAAAGAAATGTGGAACTGCGCAGTAATCCAAATCTAGTACTTACTTTTCTATCAAAGACTTTACTTGGCACAACAAAACACAAAACTAAGATAAGGAGAGGTTGCTACAGTAGTAAACAACTTCCAAGACACAAATATAAAACAAAGTACTGTAGCAAAATAACACATGGGTTATCTCCCAAGAAGTTCTTTCTTTATAGCCATTAAGATGGGCTCGGCGGTTTTAATGATGCACTCGCAAGAAATAGTATTTGAAGCAAAAGAGAGCATCAAAGAGGCAAATTCAAAACACATTTAAGTCTAACATGCTTCCTATGCATAGGAATCTTGTAAATAAACAAGTTCATGAAGAGCAAAGTAACAAGCATAGGAAGATAAAACAAGTGTAGCTTCAAAAATTTCAGCACATAGAGAGGTGTTTTAGTAACATGAAAATTTCTACAACCATATTTTCCTCTCTCATAATAACTTTCAGTAGCATCATGAGCAAACTCAACAATATAACTATCACATAAAGCATTCTTATCATGAGTCTCATGCATAAAATTATTACTCTCCACATAAGCATAATCAATTTTATTAGTTGTAGTGGGAGCAAATTCAACAAAGTAGCTATCATTATTATTCTCATCAAGTGTAGGAGGCATAGTATAATCACAATCAAATTTACTCTCCATGGTAAGTGGCACCAAAAGACCACTATCATTATAATCATCATAAATAGGAGGCAAAGTATCATCAAAGAAAATTTTCTCCTCAATGCTTGGGGGACTAAAAATATCATGAAAACCAGCTTCCCCAAGCTTAGAACTTTCTATATCATTATCAACAATGGTGTTCAAAGCGTTCATACTAATATTACTACCAGCATGCAAAGAAAGATTTCATAGGTTTTTTAATTTTCGCATCAAACAATCCATGTTTTAAATCAGGAAATAGAATAAAAGCTCCACTCTTGTACATTATGCCAAACTAGTGTAAACAAGAGAACAACAAGATGCAATTACGGGATCTAAAGGAAATAGCTTTGAGCACACACACGACGGCGCAGAAAAATACTTTACACGAGGCCAGAAGTATGAGTGCCTTTTACCTTTCCTCCCGACAACGGCGCCGAGAAACAAAGATATATCAGTAGGTATTGATGTCTACGGGAGCTTCTATTCTTGTAGACAGTGTTGGGCCTCCAAGAGCAGAGGTTTGTAGAACAGCAGCAAGTTTCCCTTAAGTGGATTACCCAAGGTTTATCGAACTCAGGGAGGAAGAGGTCAAAGATATCCCTCTCATGCAACCCTGCAACCACAAAGCAAGAAGTCTCTTGTGTCCCCAACACACCTAATAGGTGCACTAGTTCGGCGAAGAGATAGTGAAATACAGGTGGTATAAATAAGTATGAGCGGTAGCAACGGTGCCGGAAAAGTGCTTGGCGTGTAGTTGATGGTGGTGGTATTGCAGCAGTAGTAACGCAGATAAAACGGTAAACAAGCGGTAGTAACTCAGCGAGTAGTAACGCGGTAGTAGTAAACAAGCGAGTAGTAACTCAGCGGTATTTAGGAACAAGGCCTAGGGATTACACTTTCACTAGTGGACACTCTCAACATTGATCACATAACAGAATAGATAAATGCATACTCTACACTTTTGTTGGATGATGAACACATTGCGTAGGATTACACGAACCCTCAATGCCGGAGTTAACAAGCTCCACAATAATGCTCATGTTTAAGTAACCTTTAGTGTAAGATAGATCAATAGACTAAACCAAGTACTAGCATAGCATGCACACTCGTCACCTTCATGCATATGTAGGAGGAATAGATCACATCAATATTATCATAGCAATAGTTAACTCCATAATCTACAAGAGATCATGATCATAGCATAAACCAAGTACTAACACGGTGCACGCATCGTCACCTTTGCACACATGCGGGAGGAATAAACTACTTTAATAACACATCACTAGAGTAGCACATAGATAGTAGTGATACAAACTCATATGAATCTCAATGAGATCATTGTATTGAAGTACATGGAGAGAGATGAACCACATAGCTACCGGTACAGACCCCGAGCCTCGATGGAGAACTACTCCCTCCTCATGGGAGCAGCAGCGGTGATGAAGATGGCGGTGGAGATGGCAGCGGTGTCGATGGAGAAGCCTTCCGGGGGCACTTCCCCGCTCCGGCAGGGTGCCGGAGCGGAGATCCTGTCCCCCGGATCTTGGCTTCGCGATGGCGGCGGCTGCGGCAGGTTTACGTGGGTTTCGTCAATTGGTATCGGGTTTTCGATCCGGGGGCTTTATATAGGCGAAGAGGCGGCGCGGGAGGGCTGACGGGGGGCCACACCATAGGGCGGCGCGGCCCCCCTGCGGCCGCGCCGGCCTAGGGTTTGGTGGCCTGTGGCCCCCTCACGGTCCTTCCGGGTGTTCGGATGCTTCGGATGAAAATAGGAACTTTGGCGTTGATTTCGTCCGATTCCGAGAATATTTCGTTACTAGGATTTCTGAAACCAAAAACAGCGAGAAAACGAGAGCGGCACTTCGGCATCTTGTTAATAGGTTAGTTCCGGAAAATGCACGAATATGACATAAAGTGTGCATAAAACATGTAGATAACATCAATAATGTGGCATGGAACACAAGAAATTATCGATACGTTGGAGACGTATCAGCATCCCCAAGCTTAGTTCTGCTCGTCCCGAGCAGGTAAAACGATAACAAAGATAATTTCTGGAGTGACATGCCATCATAACCTTGATCATACTATTTGTAAAGCATATGTAGAGAATGCAGCGATCAAAACAATGGTGATGACATGAGTAAACAAGTGAATCATAAAGCAAAGACTTTTCATGAATAGCACTTCAAGACAAGCATCAATAAGTCTTGCATAAGAGTTAACTCATAAAGCAATAATTCAAAGTAAAGGTATTGAAACAACACAAAAGAAGATTAAGTTTCAGCGGTTGCTTTCAACTTGTAACATGTATATCTCATGGATATTGTCAACATAGAGTAATATAATAAGTGCAATAAGCGAATATGTAGGAATCAATGCACAGTTCACACAAGTGTTTGCTTCTTGAGGTGGAGAGAAATAGGTGAGCTGACTCAACATTGAAAGTAAAAGAATGGTCCTCATAGAGGAAAAGCATCGATTGCTATATTTGTGCTAGAGCTTTGATTTTGAAAACATGAAACAATTTTGTCAACGGTAGTAATAAAGCATATGCATCATGTAAATTATATCTTATAAATTGCAAGCCTCATGCATAGTGTACTAATAGTGCCCGCACCTTGTCCTAATTAGCTTGGACTACCTGGATTATCACCGCAATACATATGCTTTAACCAAGTATCACAAAGGGTACCTCTATGCCGCCTGTACAAAGGTCTAAGGAGAAAGCTCGCATTTGGATTTCTCGCTTTTGATTATTCTCAACTTAGACATCCATACCGGGACAACATAGACAACGGATAATGGACTCCTCTTTTAATGCTTTAAGCATTCAACAACAATTAATTCTTTTCTCATTAGAGATTTGAGGATGTTTGTCCAAAACTGAAACTTCCACCATGGAACATGGCTTTAGTTAGCGGCCCAATGTTCTTCTCTCACAATATGCATGCTCAAACCATTCAACTCGGTGTAGATCGCCCTTACTTCGGACAAGACGAACATGCATAGCAACTCACATGAAATTCAACAATGAGTTGATGGCGTTCCCCGGTGAACATGGTTATCGCACAACAAGCAACTTAATAAGAGATAAAGTGCATAATTACATATTCAATACCACAATAGTTTTTAAGCTATTTGTCCCATGAGCTATATATTGCAAAGGTGAATGATGGAATTTTAAAGGTAGCACTCAAGCAATTTACTTTGGAATGGCGGGAAAATACCATGTAGTATAGGTAGGTATGGTGGACACAAATGGCATAGTGGTTGGCTCAAGTATTTTGGATGCATGAGAAGTATTCCCTCTCGATACAAGGTTTAGGCTAGCAAGGTTGTTTGAAGCAAACAAAAGTATGAACTAGTACAGCAAAACTCACATAAAAGACATATTACAAGCATTATAAAACTATACATTGTCTTCCTCGTTGTTCAAACACCTTACTAGAAATTATCTAGACCTTAGAGAGACCAATTATGCAAACCAAATTTTAGCATGCTCTATGTATTCTTCACTAATAGGTGCAAAGTATATGATGCAAGAGCTTAAACATGAGCACAACAATTGCCAAGTATCACATTACCCAAGACATTTATAGCAATTACTACATGTATCATTTTCCAATTCCAACCATATAGCAATTTAACGAAGAGGAAACTTCGCCATGAATATTATGAGCTAAGAACACATGTGTTCATATGAACCAGCGGAGCGTGTCTCTCTCCAACACAAGCATGATGTAATCCAATTTATTCAAACACAAACAAAAACAAAAGCAAACAAACGAGACGCTCCAAGAAAAAGCACATAAGATGTGATGGAATAAAAATATAGTTTCAAGAGAAGGAACCTGATAATTTGTCGATGAAGAAGGGGATGCCTTGGGCATCCCCAAGCTTATACGCTTGAGTCTTCTTAATATATGCAGGGGTGAACCACCGGGTGCATCCCCAAGCTTAGAGCTTTCACTCTCCTTGATCATAGTATATCATCCTCCTCTCTTGACCCTTGAAAACTTCCTCCACACCAAACTCGAAACAACTCATTAGAGGGTTAGTGGACAATAAAAATTAACATGTTCAGAGGTGACACAATCATTCTTAACACTTCTGGACATTGCATAAAGCTACTGGACATTAATGGATCAAAGAAATTCATCCAACATAGCAAAAGAGGCAATGCGAAATAAAAGGCAGAATCTGTCAAAACAGAACAGTCCGTAAAGATGGATTTTATTAGGCCACCAGACTTGCTCAAATGAAAATGCTCAAATTGAATGAAAGTTGCGTACATATCTGAGGATCATGCACGTAAATTGGCATAATTTTCTGAGCTTCCTGCAGGGCAGTGGGCTCAGATTCGTGACAGCAAAGAAATCTGGAACTGCGCAGTAATCCAAATCTAGTACTTACTTTTCTATCAAAGACTTTACTTGGCACAACAAAACATAAAACTAAGATAAGGAGAGGTTGCTACAGTAGTAAACAACTTCCAAGACACAAATATAAAACAAAGTACTGTAGCAAAATAACACATGGGTTATCTCCCAAGAAGTTCTTTCTTTTTAGCCATTAAGATGGGCTCAGCGAGTTTTAATGATGCACTCGCAAGAAATAGTATTTGAAGCAAAAGAGAGCATCAAGAGGCAAATTCAAAACACATTTAAGTCTAACATGCTTCCTATGCATAGGAATCTTGTAAATAAACAAGTTCATGAAGAGCAAAGTAACAAGCATAGGAAGATAAAACAAGTGTAGCATCAAAAATTTCAGCACATAGAGAGGCATTTTAGTAACATGAAAATTTCTACAACCATATTTTCCTCTCTCATAATAACTTTCAGTAGCAACATGAGCAAACTCAACAATATAACTATCAAATGAAACATTCTTATCATGAGTCTCATGCACAAAATTATTACTACTCCCAACATAAGCATAATCAGTTTTATTAGTTGTAGTGGGAGCAAATTCAACAAAGTAGCTATCATTATTATTCTCATCAAGTGTAGGAGGCATATTGTAATCATAATCAAATTCACTCTCCATAGTAGGTGGCACAAAAAGACCACT
The DNA here is from genome assembly GCF_022539505.1 of Lolium rigidum. NCBI lineage: Eukaryota > Viridiplantae > Streptophyta > Magnoliopsida > Poales > Poaceae > Lolium > Lolium rigidum. The sequence continues at coordinate 52,084 of NW_025900040.1, forward strand.
ATCATTATCATCATCATAAATAGGAGGCAAAGTATCATCAAAGAAAATTTTCTCCTCAACGCTTGGGGGACTAAAAATATCATGAAAACCAGCTTCCCCAAGCTTAGAACTTTCTATATCATTATCAACAATGGTGTTCGAAACGTTCATACTAATATTACTACCAGCATGCAAACAAGATTTCATAGGTTTTTTAATTTTCGCATCAAACAATCCATGTTTTAAATCAGGAAATAGAACAAGAAGCTCATTGTTGTCCATTATGCCAAACTAGTGTAAACAAGAAACAAAAAGATGCAATTGCAGGATCTAAAGGAAATAGCTTTGAGCACACACACAACGGCAACAGAAAAATACTTTACCTGAGACCGTAGTATGAGAGCCTTTTACCTTTCCTCCCCGGCAACGGCGCCAGAAAAGTGCTTGATGTCTACGGGAGCTTCTATTCTTGTAGACAGTGTTGGGCCTCCAAGAGCGAGAGGTTTGTAGAACAGCGAAGCAAGTTTCCCTTAAGTGGATTACCCAAGGTTTATCGAACTCGGGGAGGAAGAGGTCAAAGATATCCCTCTCATGCAACCACTGCAACCACAAAGCAAGAAGTCTCTTGTGTCCCCAACACACCTAATAGGTGCACTAGTTCGGCGAAGAGATAGTGAAATACGAGGTGGTATAAATAAGTATGAGCAGTAGCAACGGTGCCGAGAAAAGTGCTTGGCGTGTAGTTGATGGTGGTGGTATTGCAGCGGTAGTAATGCGAGTAAAACGATAAACAAGCGGTAGTAACTCAGCGGTAGTAACGCAGTAGTAGTAAACAAGCGAGTAGTAACTCAGCGGTATTTAGGAACAAGGCCTAGGGATTACACTTTCACTAGTGGACACTCTCAACATTGATCACATAACAGAATAGATAAATGCATACTCTACACTTTTGTTGGATGATGAACACATTGCGTAGGATTACACGAACCCTCAATGCCGGAGTTAACAAGCTCCACAATAATGCTCATGTTTAAGTAACCTTTAGTGTAAGATAGATCAATAGACTAAACCAAGTACTAGCATAGCATGCACACTTGTCACCTTCATGCATATGTAGGAGGAATAGATCACATCAATATTATCATAGCAATAGTTAACTCCATAATCTACAAGAGATCATGATCATAGCATAAACCAAGTACTAACACGGTGCACGCACTGTCACCTTTGCACACATGCGAGGAGGAATAAACTACTTTAATAACACATCACTAGAGTAGCACATAGATAGTAGTGATACAAACTCATATGAATCTCAATGAGATCATTGTATTGAAGTACATGGAAGAGAGATGAACCACATAGCTACCGGTACAGCCCCGAGCCTCGATGGAGAACTACTCCCTCCTCATGGGAGCAGCAGCGGTGATGAAGATGGCGATGGAGATGGCAGCGGTGTCGATGGAGAAGCCTTCCGGGGGCACTTCCCCGCTCCGGCGGGGTGCGGAACAGAGATCCTGTCCCCCGGATCTTGGCTTCGCGATGGCGGCGGCTCCGGCGAGGTTTCGTGGGTTTCGTCAATTGGTATCGGGTTTTCGATCCAGGGGGCTTTATATAGGCGAAGAGGCGGCGCGGGAGGGCTGACAGGGGGGCCACACCATAGGGCGGCGCGGCCCCCCTGCGCCGCGCCGGCCTAGGGTTTGGTGGCCACCGTGGCCCCCTGCGGTCCTTCCCGGGTGTTCTGGATGCTTCCAGATGAAAATAGGAACTTTGGCGTTGATTTCGTCCGATTCCGAGAATATTTCGTTACTAGGATTTCTGAAACCAAAAACAGCGAGAAAACGAGGAAGCGGCACTTCGGCATCTTGTTAATAGGTTAGTTCCAGAAAATGCACGAATATGACATAAAGTGTGCATAAAACATGTAGATAACATCAATAATGTGGCATGGAACACAAGAAATTATCGATACGTTGGAGACGTATCAGGTATCAACTTATCTAAGTAAAGTCTCTTGTATAGAGAAAAAGGCTTCCTAAGTGCGGGAGGCGTAGGCAGCGGCAAGTTTCCCTTAAGTGGATACCCAAGGTTTATCGAACTCGGGAGGAAGAGGTCAAAGATATCCCTCTCATGCAACCCACAACCACAAAGCAAGAAGTCTCTTGTGTCCCCAACACACCAAATAGGTGCACTAGTTCGGCGAAGAGATAGTGAAATACGGGTGGTATGAATAAGTATGAGCAAGTAGCAACGGTGCCGAGAAAAGTGCTTGGCGCGTAGTTGATGGTGGTGGTATTGCGGCCAGACAGTAACGCGGTAAAACGGTAAACAAGCAGTGGCTAACTCAGCAGTAGTAACGCAGTAGTAGTAAACAAGCTGTAGTAACTCGGCGGTATTTAGGAACAAGGCCTAGGGATTACACTTTCACTAGTGGACACTCTCAACATTGATCACATAACGGAATAGATAAATGCATACTCTACACTTTTGTTGGATGATGAACACATTGCGTAGGATTACACGAACCCTCAATGCCGGAGTTAACAAGCTCCACAATAATGCTCATGTTTAAGTAACCTTTAGTGTAAGATAGATCAACGCTACTAAACCAAGTACTAGCATAGCATGCACCTGCTTGTCACCTTCATGCATATGTAGGAGGAATAGATCACATCAATATTATCATAGCAATAGTTAACTCCATAATCTACAAGAGATCATGATCATAGCATAAACCAAGTACTAACACGGTGCACGCACTGTCACCTTTGCACACATGCGGGAGGAATAAACTACTTTAATAACAAATCACTAGAGTAGCACATGGATAAATTGTGATACAACATGCTGCAATCATAAAGAGATATAAATAAGCACCTCACTATGCCATTCAAGTGAGTAAGTATTACGTGAAATCTAGCCTAAGAGACCCACACGGTGCACACACTGTCACCTTTACACACGTGGGACTAGGAGTCTCCGGAGATCACATAAGTAAAACTCACTTGACTAGCATAATGACATCTAGATTACAAGCATCATCATATGAATCTCAATCATGTAAGGCAGCTCATGAGATTATTGTATTGAACACATAGGAGAGAGATGAACCACATAGCTACCGGTACGGCCCCGAGCCTCGATGGAGAACTACTCCCTCCTCATGGGAGCGGCGGCGGTGATGAAGATGGCGGTGGAGATGGCAGCGGTGTCGATGGAGAAGCCTCCAGGGGCACTTCCCCGCTCCGGCGGCGTGCGGAGCAGAGATCTGTCCCCGGATCTTGGCTTCGCGATGGCGGCGGCTCCGGCAGGTTTCTGTGGGTTTCGTCAATTGGTATCGGGTTTTCTGATCCGGGGCTTTATATAGGCGAAGAGGCGGCGCGGAGGGCTGACAGGGGGCCACACCATAGGCGGCGCGGCCCCCTCTCGGCAGCGCCGGCCTAGGGTTTGGTGGCCTGTGGCCCCC
>NW_025900041.1:0-53551 GCF_022539505.1 Lolium rigidum
ACAGCGTGTTACATTTTGGGACATACTAGGGAGTAAGCTAATTTCTTTTGAAAAAATTGCTCGTTTGGACGGTCCTTTGGGAGGACCGTCTAGCGTCCGCTAGGTCGTTTGAGTCACATAGAAAACCCTAAACATGACAATGCAACCCCAAAATTTCCAAAAAAACAAATTCAATGTGGTGACTCAGCATACCACTGTATGTTGTTGTATACAAGTCGTTGATATGATCTTCATGAAGGGACTTCTTCACAAATATCACATCCCTCGGAGTGGTACAATAAAAACATTGCAGGTCATAACACTCGAGATATTATTACAATTACAAACTTAACAAGTTTGTATTCTCACGGGTCCGATGAGAACACCCTAAGATTCTACTAAAGTTATTACAAACCAACGTAAATAGCAAACTGAGCTTAGCAACTTATTTAGGTAAGTTCTACGCTGGTCGGCTCTATGATACTAGGGTATGCAGCTCGTAGCCTCCTTCCGGCGCTCCGTCGTTGGCCTCCATTTCCATATCACAGTCTAGCAAGGGTGTCGAAAGAAAGTGAGTACAGAGGTACTCAGCAAGTTCAAAAGAGAAAAAGTGTTTGATGCACTAGCTACGACCGTTGATCAGGAAATCTTAGGTCAATGCATGTTTCGAAAACATTTCTTCAAAAGATTGCTTTTATATTGAAAACTATGCCCGCCAGTCTTCACAGGTTGACCATAACTTCATGGAGTTCCTTTCCTGCCGCGTTCGTAGTTTCCTTCCCGGAAATAGGAGTGACAAGCCACAATTTTATACACTCTGCATAGGTGCGTTACTTCTCCCATAAGAGACCTTATCCTTTCTGCCAGCCGCAGGAACTTGTCCCCATCCACATTTCCTTGGTGTGAGGCCAGAAATAAGATTCAAGCCCACACCGCCTTCTCCGCGACCTCACGGACCCACCCTTTTGTAAGTCTGTCCTGCCCTTTATCTATGGAGAGACCAACCCAGGCATTTGTTCTCACCTTTACCATTAAGGTAGACCGTTCCGAACACTTCATATGCCCTGTCCTATACACCATAGATAGACCGACCCGGACAACCCTTACAATCCTTCATAGACCTTTAGTAAGTCTGCCCTTTGCTGTATCTAATGGTAGACCGTGACGGACCACTGTCCCCACCTTTACCAAAGATAGACCGATACAGGCAACCCTTATCATTAGTCCGTTGGCATGCGAGAGGGAAAAGATATAGTTGGCTTCCCTAGAGCCATTATAGATCTTATGGTCAACGCGAAATGTACGGCGCTAGAATCACTAGACGGCATTGGTGATTAGTCCTAAAAAAATAGAACCCTTGCAATGGAACCTCCACCATGTCAACACATACCATGGTTCCATTGCCAGCCACATAGTCATATTCATAATTGGAAAAATAACATTTCATTTTCAATGCAGGAATGATAAATATATAGATTGATAGAAAATACTCGAGATGATATAAGCAAGGGTGAACTTGCCTATGAACTGTGAGATAGTGCAGTTCAACGTAGTGGATGGAACCTGAACCTCAGGTTCTGTAAAGAAGCATCATTGTCCGGTAAGGACAATGTTATAAAATCCGAATAATGCATGCATGGATGTATTATTTTATGTGGAATCCCTTACCCCGACATATTTATTAAGATTTCGGGTTAAGTTAAGGATTTATGCCTTTGGCAGTAATTTGTTATTACTTTGCAGTCATTAATATCATTTTCTTCTATAAAGAAAAGAATTAAAAAGTAATAGAATTTTCTTTTTAGAAAAATATTTATTTCAAAAATAATTTGAAATAACAAGGTTCTCCTTTTATTTAAGGAATAAAAGAAATAAGAATATTAGAATATTTTCCTTTTGGAAAATATTTTTCTTAAAAATGACTTGGAATAATAGAATTACTTTTAAACATATTTGAAGACAAATATTTGAACTCATTTGAAATTTTTCCTTTTTTTTAACTACAAGGAAAATTACAAATTAAAATTCCAAGTTTTAAATTTAAATTCAAAAATTTCAAAAATTTGAATTTGTTTTAAAAACTCTATTTCTTATTTTATTCTTGTTAAGAATAATTTTTCATTCACTAATCCAATTTTTATTGGATTTTTGGAAGTATATTTTATTATTAAAATTTGTTTATATTCCAGGGTTATTTTAAAATTGGAAAAGACTAAAATACCCCCTGGCCCAATTGGGCTAGCCCACTTACTTGGCCCATTTGGACAGCCCGTTAAGGCTAGTCCAAATCGGTTCGGTGGGAACCGATTTGGCCCACCACTCTCACTCGCTCGCTCACCTCTCTCCCTCACGAACCCTAATCGTCAGTGGCGATTCGCGTGGCGACCTCGCCGCCGCCATGGTCGCCGCCGTGCTCCGGCCAACTCCGGCCGAATCAGGGCACGTCGTGGTGCTCGAACGACTCAGCGCGCGACGGCGCGTCTGCTCGTCCGCGTAGATCCATCGATCTTGTCCTCGTCTGCTCGTGCGCGTGTGCGATGCCCGCAGATGTCGACGGATTCGTGGCGATCTCCGTCGATCTGCGCTTCCCTGCCACTCCTGGGTGCTCGCCGCCTTCATTGGTGTCGTGTGTGGCCTGGCATGGGCTTGGCCGCGGTTTGGCGCCGCCGTGGCCGGCCTGTGCCACCGTGCCGCCATTGTTGCCGCCTCTTACGCCACCAGGTACACCTCTGTGCTACTCATGCCTTCTCTGATCTACCCATCCTTGCTTGATCTATGCCTAGAGCCCTATTGCGTATGCTGCTGCGCTACTGCTGTGTTGCTCTGCTGCTGTTCTTGCTTGCCTGTGCTGTGTTGTGGTTTGTTGTGCATGATATGCTCTATCATATGCCTACTGATGCCATTCCTATGCCTACTGATGTCATTCATATGCCTTCTGGCCCTCTTATGTTGTGCTCAAACCATTAATTCATGCCTATATGATGTGCAATTGGTTACTGGTCCTTGTATATATGCCTAATGATCTTGTTCATATGCTTGCTGGTTGATTCATATGCTCAATGAATTGCTATTTGGCCTGGATTTGCTTCTCTAACACTAGTGGGTGTCAATGATGCTTACCCATGCTCTCTGTAGGCTTCAGTTGATCCATTTCTTGGATCATTGCTTGTTTCTGGTGCTATGGTATGCCTTGTGCTTGACCTAATTGATCCATTTGATCAGTTAAATGCTAATGACTGGTTAATGTGGAATTCCTTTGCTAAATAGATGGTTTTGTTTGTTGTTGTTCTTACTGATGCATGCTACTGATGCTTATGCATCTGAATAACTGTTGTTGTTGCTTTACAGTGATGCCTTGACATAATTCATGCATGGATTGGTTAAGTAATCCCTCCTGGATGAATGGATTACTGATGAACTGCTTATGCAGTGATGCTTAAGTGTCTTGCTATGCATGATTTGTTGTTTCCATGGATTCTTTGGAAATAATTAAAGTCTGAATCCATTACTGGATAGTGATGGCTATTTGCCGTTGATAAATGGATGGATTTGTGTTTGTTGTGACCTCAGTAGCCTTGCTACTGACTGATTGCTCACACACTTGGCTTAATCTAATTGGTTGCTTATCTCTGCTTGCATAATAGGGAATCATAATTCATATGAAAGCCATTATGCTTGTTTATTGTCAACACCCGGATTTTTAAGTCCGGATGCCCTATTACATCATACATCGCAATCCCAGGAAGATTGTTTTTGCGAGACATAATAGTAAGTAGTTCAGAGTCATCATTTATTACAACACATAGAGTCTTACAACAAGGGATCACATGATCCAATATTACACAAATAGATTGTTCAACATCACAAATAAGTAGCGGAAGCGTAGTAGTAGTGGACTATCTATTCCACAGGCAACGCTTGACGTTAGAAGACGATCCGAGTTATCATAGACGTCCTCTTGTCCGTCATCCTGATACTGTTGCTCCTCTTCAAAGTCTGGCATTTGAATAGCCAGGGCAAAGCCATGAGTACTTTAAAGTACTCGCAAACTAATACTAAGGTAAAACATATTCAGTGTAGTAAGGGGTGCTAAGCTCTAGGTTTATGTGCATAAAGCCAAGTTTTAGTTTAGTAAACATTTAGTAAAGCCTTATCATGTGCTAGATTAACTCAAGTGGGAACATTAGTGTCATTCCCACAACTCATTATGGTTCACCATAATATCACCTTTCAAATCACCATTCATTTCTAGGATCAAAACATTTTTAATGATAACGGAGTTAGTATGGCCTTTCCAATCGTCCGTAACCGTGGACACGGCTATTCGAATAGGTTTAACACTCTGCAGAGGTTGTACTCTTGTGCCACAACTTTTGATTTCATCCGTCGAGGATAACCCCGAATCATCGTAACACAGTACGCGGATCATCAACCATAACCTTTCACTTATATATGCTAGTATGAGCACCTCTCCCCATGAGCTTGGCCTCCCGGTGAAAACCGCAGATCAACCCGGAACCGCACAGGGCTTGGGCCGTACATTCACCTCATATTAACATCATTCCACACTTAACGGAGGCAGCCTCGGCGTAACCCCTATGATGTTTGTTTAGAGGGAACCCATACTAAAATACACAAGTTTCTAGTTAAGCCCTACCCATAATCGGGTATTGTGGGGGTACTTGTATAATTGGAAGGGTATCGCATTCGAGACCCAATCATCAATTTTATCAAAAATCACCATCTTCTCTTGTTCACATCCATATTCACTTTACTTTCTTTCAAAGTCATTTCACTTCACCATGTTCCCATCTAGAGTAGTCAATTTTAATGGATTAGCACTAGCAACTATATGAGGGGTGCTAACTAGCTTTGAATTGTGCTAAGCTAACTTCAATATTGTTCTACTCTAGACCAAGTGAATCATAAATCAAGAAGTACTTTAAAATAAATAAGCAAAGGTAAATGTAGGTAAAAACATGGGATAGGTAATACATAAAAGTAAAGTGTGATGGTGCCTTTGCTCTTGTAGAGCTAAGCACTTGTGTTTAGCAAGGGTTAGCTTGCCTTGAGCTGAGTAGTTATCGAAGTTCTCTTCTTCTTCCTGAGAGTAGCCCTCCTCCTCTTGGTATTCCTCGTCACTAGCGTCTATATATGAATACGAGGTATAAATACTAAACCAAACTCACATACTAAACTAGAAACACTCAAAGAGTTCACACTCTAGTCCTACTATCAATCAAACATGGCATGGTGAGTTATTTGATGAATTCTTATTTAGGAGAAAATAATCTCCTCTTATTATTCCTATTTGGTATGTAGATCCTTGGAGAATTTCATTTCTTCTCATTACATCTTATTAAGTTTTAATCTCTTCATATAATAATAAGGTATGAAATATAGGTTGACTCAAAGTCAACATTTCATATCTATTATATGTGAGTATAATTTAATTGAAGTGCTACACTTCACATAGTTTTAAAACTTAACATTTAAATGAATTAAAATCTCTAAGTAATAGTTCTCAAGGGTTCATTAGCCTAAGTCATTCCCCCTGGTTATATCACTTAGGATCAAGATTTAAATGAGAGAGTAGCTCTCATAGTATTTGTTAAATTTGAATTCCAAGTTGAATTGTTCTAGAATTGACTACATAGCTATTTTATTTGATCTAGTCCATGATCATACAAATAACATGTCTATATTATTGCATAATCAAATAGAGGACATCATTTGTGATTTATTAGAATTGGAATCAATTCAGAATCTATTCTGGTTGAATTTTAAATAAAGTTTGAAAGTTCCAAAAGTCCCTGTCTTGTCTTTTTTATCAGATTAAATCTATTTCGAAAATGGAGGTGGGACCAGTGGCATGAGCTAGATAATTTCCTTGGCTTTCCAACGGTATAAAATTTGCTAGATTTGGTTTGGTAGATTTCAAACTATTCAAATTTGAAGTTGACCTCAGTAAGCATTTGTATTTAAACGAATTAAACGAATTTTGAATTAACTGGGCCGCGCGGGAAAACTAGGTGGGCTCAAAGATTTAAAAACGGCCCAAGGCCAGCCCAGCCACGGTCCAGTGCCGCGCGGGCTGCCTGACAGGGGGTCCCGCCTGTCAGCGGCTTTTAAACACCGAAGCGGTACCGATCAATGGGAGGCGTTGGATTAGAATGGGATCGGAGGGCCGTGGTTCGTCGTCGTCTCCGACGAGAACCCGACGGTGCGGCGGCGGCAGTAGGGGGTGGGAGAGCCTACCAGGCCGTTGCAGGAGTCTGGCAGTGTGCGTGGAGAAGTGGAAGTAGATGAGGAAGAGCTTGGGGCAGCGGCGGCGCTCGGGGAGGCTCCAATCGAAGCAGGGCTTCCGCGGGCTCCGGCGGACCTCAGCTTCCAATTGCTGCTGCTCCGGCGAGGTGGTGCTAAATTGAGGTGGGGAGGGTGTTCAGTGAAGGGAGAGGAGCAGATGGTGTGAAGGAGTTGTGGGCTGAGGAGCTCTATTTATAGCGGGCGATGGTGGCCAGGAGGTGCTGCGAGGGCGCGTCGACGGCGTGGCCTCTCCGTCGATCGAAAGGGTAAGGCGAGGACAGAATCTTGTAGGCGTCGTCCTGACGATGCTCGAGGGCTAGCTGGCGCGGCGAGAGGACGACTGGATAGCTCGGGCGCGTGTGATGATCATCACGGTACCCGCGGTACCTCGCCGGCGAGGACGACGGTGACAAGGCTTCTGCGCGTGCTTGAGCATGTCTAGCGGCTAGAGGGCAAGGTGTAGCTGCTCAACGTACTGGTAGGGATGCAGGGGCAGGACGGTGTCGCTCGAGTGCACGACGTACTGGCGCGGCCAGTGCGCGGTGAGCGCGTGCATGGGCGTGTACCGGCATGGTTTTGGACACGGGCGTTCCGGCCAATGGAGTGCGTTGGCGATCGATCGAGCGGTACTGGCGTGATCCTTGTGCTCCAGAGATGCTCGAAGACAAGAAGAAAAATTGAGAGGGAGGCCAGAGAGAGGGATGCCCAAAGGTGGCCGGGGTACATGACATGGCATTGTTTTAGGGTTTCTCTTCCTCCTCCTCTCACTTTATGTACTAGGGTGAAGCAGGGGTTGTAAGAGAGTGCAATGATCAAGGATTAAAGGGGTTTAGTGAAGAAACCGGTGGATAAAAGGGTGTAGCTCAAATCTGAATTCATGCTCACCACCTGTTCGACACAATGGCCGCATGAAGTTTTTATTTGAATTTTGAAATTATTTTTGGTGAATCTCATTTATATAATTAGAGTGAAGTATTGGTGGTGGTGGTGGTACTCATTTTGGAAATGATTTGCAAAATGTCAAAAGTGACATGATCTTCACTTTATTTCAGCATCCCTACTTGTCACTTTTATTCTGGTCAACCTAGTCAACTCTAGCCATGGTGGCAACATCAAAGTTACTCACCTTGACATGGTCTTGGATGACATGGCTTTGGTTGACCAAGTTTAGTTCAAGAAAAGAGAAAACCAGAGAGGTAAAGTAGTGAAGAAAATATTTTGGTGACAAGTGACCATTATCATATGTATGTGAGAATTTCTAATTTCTTGTGTTTGATTCTTGATCCAATGATGCAATTGTGTTAGTTTATCATATTGAAGTATTTTAGAAGCAAGGGAGCAAGCAATTATGGCCTTGGTTGAGGATTTGCAATTTTGCATATTGTGTGTGTAAGTGAAAAATGGGTTTTTCCCATTTTCTCCAATTCTCCTCAAATTAGGGTTTGATGATCTTGGTTAGGGTTCCAATAGCAATTATTAAACATACCAACACTCATCATGGCAATTGCACAAAAGAATTTCACTCAAATGCATGAATCTATATGTGGCACTATATGCATATAAAAAGTTTTTGTTAATTGCAAATTTTGTCTTTGGGGAAATTCTCTCTTTTGTTTATTATTGTTGAAACTTGGGATGTTACAAACCCTTCCCCCTTACAAAAGATCTCGTCCCGAGATCTTAAAGAAAACTAGGTACTAAAGAGATCTGGGTACTCAGTCTTCATGAAATCTTCTCTCTCCCAAGTGGCTTCCTCTTCGGTGTGGTTACTCCATTGTATCTTCGTAAACTTGATACTCCGGTACGGGTGGTTCGAAGGCTTCTTCCGAGATGCGAATAGGTACTTCGCGGTATGTCGGATCTGAGTTGATATCCACGAGCTCGATGGTCGATGTTCTTGAAAACCTCGGTCTTCTCGGTACCTCTAAGCACTTCCGGAGTAACGAGATGTGAAACACATTGTGTACCGCTGACATTTCTTCCGGTAACTCCAGCTGATAGGATACTTCTCCTCTGCGACTCAGGACTTTGAAAGGTCCGACATATCGAGGTGCGAGCTTTCCTCTAAGCTGGAATCTCTGCATTCCTTTAAGGGGGGATACTTTGAGATACACGAAATCTCCGATCTCGAAGGTCATCTCTCGGCGTCTCTTGTCGGCGTAGCTCTTCTGTCTTGATTGGGCTGTCTTGAGGTACTCGCGGATCTTGTGAACCTTCTCTTCGGCTTCTCGGAGAATATCTGGTCCAAAGACTTGACTCTCTCCTACTTCCGACCAATTCAGAGGGGTACGGCACTTCCTTCCGTACGAGTGCTTCAAAGGGGGCCATCTCGCAAGCCGGCTTGATAGCCGTTGTTGTACGAGAATTCTGCGTACGGCAAGTAGTCTTCCCACTTAGATCCATACTCTAACACACATGCTCTCAACATATCTTCTAGTATTTGGTTGACTCGTTCGAGTCCGTCCATCCGTCCGTGGGTGATAGTCGGTGCTGAAATTCGGACGAGTTCCGAGTCCTTCATGTACTTTCTCGCGTAATCTGGAGGTGAATTGGGATCCTCTTTCGGATACTATCGACTTCGGGGTTCCGTGAAGGCTGACTATCCTTGAGATATATAACTCTGCGAGTCTCGGTCCTTGATAGGTGGTCTTGACGGGGATGAAGTGGGCGACCTTGGTTAGTCTGTCGACCAGTACCCAGATGGAATCATTTCCTTTACTAGATTTGGGCAGTCCGGTGATGAAGTCCATTCCTACGGAATCCCACTTCCACTCGGGAATCTGTAGGGGTTGTAACAGTCCTGCGGGGCGTTGGTGTTCGGCTTTGACTCTTTGACAGATGTCACACTTGGCAATGTAGCTTCCAATTTCTCTCTTCATTCCATGCCACCAGAATTGTTCCTTCAAATCCTGGTACATCTTGGTTCCTCCGGGGTGAATGGAGTATAAGGTGTCGTGAGCTTCTTTCAGAATAACTTGCTTCAACTCTGAGTCTGATGGCACGCAAAGGCGTTTGTTATACCATAGCACTCCTTCTTCATCTACGGTGAATCCCGGTGCCTTTCCGGCGGCTATTTGGTTCTTGATCCCCTCAATGCTAGCATTTCCTTTCTGAGCTTCCTTGATCTGACTAATCAGGGTGGGTTGGAGTTCAATGTTGGCGAGATATCCTTCGCTAACCAGTTCAAGCCTAAACTGTTCAAACTCTTCAAACAGGCTGGGTTGCTCAATTGCTAACATGGAGTTTAACTGACACGGCAGTCTACTCAAAGCATCTGCTACCACATTGGCCTTGCCGGGGTGATAGTGGATTTCCATGTCGTAATCCTTGATTAACTCTATCCATCTGCGCTGTCTCATATTTAGCTCCTTCTGTGTGAAGATATACTTCAGGCTCTTGTGATCCGAGTAAACCTCGCATCGATTACCCATGAGGTAATGACGCCATACTTTCAGTGCTAACACCACCGCGGGTAGCTCTAAGTCATGGGTTGGATAGTTCTGTTCGTGCTGCTTCAGCTGCCTTGGACAGTAAGATATTACTTTGCCTTCTTGCATCAGCACACATCCAAGACCAATCTTGGAGGCGTCGCAGTACACATCAAAGGGCTTGGTAATATCCGGCATAACCAGTATTGGGGCTGTTGTCAATCTTAGCTTGAGCTGTTGAAAGCTCTCTTCACACTTGTCGGTCCATTCGAACTTCCGGTCCTTCTTCAACAATTGAGTCATCGGTCTTGCTATGCTCGAGAATCCTTCAACGAATCGGCGGTAATATCCCGCCAATCCGAGAAATGCACGGACCTCGGTCTGAGTGGTTGGGGCTTTCCATTCTTCAACGAGCCTTGATTTTTGCGGGGTCAACGGCAATTCCTCCGACGACAAGATATGACCCAAGAATCCTACTTCTTTCAACCAGAATTCACACTTGCTGAACTTGGCATACAACTGATGCTCCCGAAGGGTATCTAGTACCACTTCCAAATGTTGCTCATGCTCTTCTTCGGACTTGGAGTAAATGAGGATGTCGTCGATGAAGACGACAACAAACTTGTCCAGGAAGTTCATAAAGATCTTATTCATGAGATTCATGAAGTAAGCGGGAGCATTGGTCAATCCAAATGACATGACATTGTACTCATACAATCCATATCTGGTGGTAAAGGCAGTTTTTGGAATATCGGTGGCACGAATCTTCAGCTGATGGTATCCTGTCCGCAGATCAATCTTCGAGAAAACTTGGGCTCCGGCCAGTTGGTCAAACAGATCTTCTATCTTAGGCAACGGATACTTGTTCTTGATGGTGACATCGTTTAGCTTACGATAGTCCGTAACCAAACGGGAGGCACCGTCCTTCTTATCCACAAACAAAACTGGCGATCTCCAAGGTGACGCACTTGGTTGAATCAGACCTTTGAATAACATATCATCCAGTTGCTTCTTCAGTTCCACTAACTCTGCCGGGTTCATGCCGTAGGCTCTCCGGGCTATGGGTCCGGTTCCGGGATTAACTCGATGATAAACTCGATATCCCGATCCGGGGGCATACCGGGTAGATCATCCGGAAACACATCGGGATATCGACAAACGACCCCGATCCGATCCAAGGTGGGTTTGGCTAGGCTTTGGTTGCAGTGAACTTTCCGGGCATCCTTTCGGATATGTGTTCGACTATTATTCCGGTGCTACTCGTCATGGTGATGGCCTTCTTGGCACAATCAATCGAGTCCATGATGTTTCGCCATCCAGATCCATTCCGAGGACTACTTCCAAACCTTTGGCTCCCAGGACAATCAAATTTGCATAGAATTCTATTTCATGTATTCTGATTGGCACATCTTTGCAAATTTTTCTAGCTTTAGTTGTTGATCCGGGGATTTGAACTATCATGACATGCTTCAAACTGATGGGTTGAATCTTACTAGTGCATGCAAAATCTTCGGTAATGAATGAATGCGATGCTCCAGAATCAAACAAAGACTCTTGCGGGTATTGAGTTAACAGAGAACATACCCGAGCACCACATCCGGGGCTTCCCGAGCTTCTTCGCATTCATGTGGTAGAGGCGGCCGTTGCGGTTGTTTGGGTTGTTGGGGGCGAACTTCTTGTTGGTGGTGACACGACGCCTGACGGCTGCGCAGGGCCCGAGGTGTTGCGGCGGTCTTGGCGAGCTTCTTGGGGCACTCATAAGAGAAGTGCCCGACCACTCCGCACTCGTAGCAGTTGTAGGTGGATTTGTCCTTGGGGGTGATGGGAACAACATTGCTCCCAGTCCTTGGAGCGGTGTTGGAGTTGTTGTTGGGGGCGCGAGGTGGAGCGCGGTTGAAGTTGTTGTTGTGGTTGTTGTTGTTGTTGTTGTGGTAGTTGTGGTGGCCTCCTGGCCTGGGGTTTCCTCCACTCCGGTTCTGATAACCCGGACGTGAGTTCTGCATCGGGGGCTTGTTGTTTCTTGGGGCAAACCCTCCACTTGAGCTGGGGCGATACTTGTGGGTGTTCCTGGGCCCACTCTGATTCATCATGCGGCGCTTGCGGTTCTCATTGGCTTGGTGTATCTTCCCCTCCATCTGAATGGCGGAGTCAACGAGGGCTTCTAGATCAGCAAAGGGAATGTTGATCAGCACCGTCTGCATCTCATCATGCAGTCCATTCAGGAACCTCTCCTTCCTCTTCTCAACGGTATCCGTCTCATCCGGGGAGTACCTTGACAAAGTGAGAAACTTTTCGCGGTATTCTACCACGGTCATTCTGCCTTGTTTCAGTTCGCGGAACTCATCCCGCATCTTCTTGATGAGACCCGGGGGCACATGATACTTGCTAAACTTGAGTTTGAAGTCTTCCCAAGTCATCATTTGCCCCGCATGTAAGGCGCGGGTACTTGTCCACCAGGCACGTGCAGGTCCAGCCAGATAGTGGGTGGCGAACAACACCTTCTCGTTGTCCTCCACTCCGGCCACCTCGAGATTGTTCTCCATAGTTTGGAGCCAATCATAAGCATCGAGGGGTTCCTCGGTCTTGCTGAACACCGGTGGGTTGGTGTTTTGGAAGTTTTTCAGCTTCGACCCTGGGTGGTCATGGTTTCCGTGGCCTTGATTGCCCTGAGCAATCTGTTGAAGTGCAGCTAGGTTGGCTTGCCGTTCAGCTCTCTCAACTTCTCTATCAGCCAACATCTCGTTGCAACATCTGCATCATTGCCTCTTGAGTCATGTTGCGAGTTGGAGGTGCCATCTGAACAGGGATATGGATAATGAGATGAGAGGGAAATTTCTATGGTTCATTTTGGGATAAATTCACACAACTTAAACTTGATTCATAAAATATTAATAATATTACACACACAAACATAGTCATGGAGGTAGCAAATATTACAAGCCAAATGTTCAGGAGGGTTTTAAGAACCCTTTCAACAAACTACGATACATGGGGCGGATACAAAGGACCGATACATCTCATACTACGCAAGTGCTCATAAGGGGGATGGAAACTATCCATCGATGCGGAGCGTCAAAGTGGTGTCCATCCCGGCAGGCAGGTGCTGGTGGAAGTCCAGATCTCCCTCATCTTCATCCTCGTAGTCATTGTCGTTGCTGACGTAGGAGTAGCCATCCCCTTGGATGTCTTCTCCCTCGCCTTCTCCTTCCAGAGCTTGGAGTTGCTCTGCCTGAGTGGAGATGGTCTCCTTCGAGACGGCGATCTTGGCCTTGAGGCGGTCGATGGTGTTCTCCCTCTTGGCGACCCTGCGGCGGAGAATCCGACGCTCCTTGGCGATGACCTGAATGGTCTCCGCCTGCTGGACCAGCCGGAGGTGGGTGCTCGTTGGTGAAGGCGCGGGAGTTTTCCAACTCCGCACGGGTCTCGAAGAGCATAAAGTCGAGGTGATCCACATGGTGCCTCGAGCACGGGGTGGAACGGCAGGCCGATGGGCAGCCCAAGTGAGGAGTGCCTTGCGAAGTGCGCAAAGCGTTCTCCTTCAATCGCCACCGGGTTTTGCCCGCACGGACGAGCGAGACCCTCCCTGGATAGCACGGGCGAGTCCATCCACCCAAGTGTTCTCTCGGAGAGAGAACTGAATCTGGCGGAACATGGGTGCCTCCGGCTGTCCGGGGAGGTTAGCCATGATGATCCATTGGAGTTGGCCTCCATTCTGAGCAGCGATCTGGCCCCCGTAGAACACGGGAGGCGAGCGCCCGAGGAACTCGGAGAGGGCGAACAGATCCCTCTCAAAGATGAGACCCCCCCCGTTGGCCAGCTCGTACACTTGAGTCTGGATGAAAGGCTCAAGTGGGATGATGGGCTCCATCTGTAGAGAGATTGATGAGCAAGTTAGAGGAGTGCAAGTGTTGAAAATTTTAAGTATTTGTAACTAAGAACATGAATTTGGCTAGTTTTTAAAAAGATATCAAAGGTAAGGGTATGATTGTATTTTTCATAACTATTCAATTCATTATTTTGGAAACTAAGTTTATCGAACGTCCATTCTAACTAGGGTCTCCTAAGGTCAAACAATGGCTCTGATACCAACTTGTCAACACCCGGATTTTTAAGTCCGGATGCCCTATTACATCATACATCGCAATCCAAGGAAGATTGTTTTTGCGAGACATAATAGTAAGTAGTTCAGAGTCATCATTTATTACAACACATAGAGTCTTACAACAAGGGATCACATGATCCAATATTACACAAATAGATTGTTCAACATCACAAATAAGTAGCGGAAGCGTAGTAGTAGTGGACTATCTATTCCACGAGCAACGCTTGACGTTAGAAGACGATCCTAGTTATCATAGACGTCCTGTTGTCCGTCATCCCGATACTCGTTGCTCCTCTTCAAAGTCCGGCATTTGAATAGCCGGGGCAAAGCCATGAGTACTTTAAAGTACTCGCAAACTAATACTAAGGTAAAACATATTCAAGTGTAGTAAGGGGTGCTAAGCTCTAGGTTTATGTGCATAAAGCCAAGTTTTAGTTTAGTAAACATTTAGTAAAGCCTTATCATGTGCTAGATTAACTCAAGTGGGAACATTAGTGTCATTCCCACAACTCATTATGGTTCACCATAATATCACCTTTCAAATCACCATTCATTTCTAGGATCAAAACATTTTTAATGATAACGGAGTTAGTATGGCCTTTCCAATCATCCGTAACCATGGACACGGCTATTCGAATAGGTTTAACACTCGCGAGAGGTTGTACTCTTGTGCCACAACTTTTGATTTCATCCGTCGAGGATAACCCCGAATCATCGTAACACACGTACGCGGATCATCAACCATAACCTTTCACTTATATATGCTAGTATGAGCACCTCTCCCCGTGAGCTTGGCCTCCCGGTGAAAACCGCAGATCAACCCGGGAACCGCACGGGGCTTGGGCCGTACATTCACCTCATATTAACATCATTCCACACTTAACGGAGGCAGCCTCGGCGTAACCCCTATGATGTTTGTTTAGAGGGAACCCATACTAAAATACACAAGTTTCTAGTTAAGCCCTACCCATAATCAGGTATTGTGGGGGTACTTGTATAATTGGAAGGGTATCGCATTCAGACCCAATCATCAATTTTATCAAAAATCACCATCTTCTCTTGTTCACATCCATCTTCACTTTACTTTCTTTCAAAGTCATTTCACTTCACCATGTTCCCATCTAGAGTAGTCAATTTTAATGGATTAGCACTAGCAACTATATGAGGGGTGCTAACTAGCTTTGAATTGTGCTAAGCTAACTTCAATATTGTTCTACTCTAGACCAAGTGAATCATAAATCAAGAAGTACTTTAAAATAAATAAGCAAAGGTAAATGTAGGTAAAAACATGGGATAGGTAATACATAAAAGTAAAGTGTGATGGTGCCTTTGCTCTTGTAGAGCTAAGCACTTGTGTTTAGCAAGGGTTAGCTTGCCTTGAGCTGAGTAGTTATCGAAGTTCTCTTCTTCTTCCTGAGAGTAGCCCTCCTCCTCTTGGTATTCCTCGTTACTAGCGTCTATATACGAATATGAGGTATAAATACTAAACCAAACTCACATACTAAACTAGAAACACTCAAAGAGTTCACACTCTAGTCCTACTATCAATCAAACATGGCATGGTGAGTTATTTGATGAATTCTTATTTAGGAGAAAATAATCTCCTCTTATTATTCCTATTTGGTATGTAGATCCTTGGAGAATTTCATTTCTTCTCATTACATCTTATTAAGTTTTAATCTCTTCATATAATAATAAGGTATGAAATATAGGTTGACTCAAAGTCAACATTTCATATCTATTATATGTGAGTATAATTTAATTGAAGTGCTACACTTCACATAGTTTTAAAACTTAACATTTAAATGAATTAAAATCTCTAAGTAATAATTCTCAAGGGTTCATTAACCTAAGTCATTTCCCCTGGTTATATCACTTAGGATCAAAATTTAAATGAGAGAGTAGCTCTCATAGTATTTATTAAATTTGAATTCCAAGTTGAATTGTTCTAGAATTGACTACATAGCTATTTTATTTGATCTAGTCCATGATCATACAAATAACATGTCTATATTATTGCATAATCAAATAGAGGACATCATTTGTGATTTATTAGAATTGGAATCAATTCAGAATCTATTCTGGTTGAATTTTAAATAAAGTTTGAAAGTTCCAAAAGTCCCTGTCTTGTCTTTTTTCTCAGATTAAATCTATTTCGAAAATGGAGGTGGGACCAGTGGCATGAGCTAGATAATTTCCTTGGCTTTCCAACGGTATAAAATTTGCTAGATTTGGTTTGGTAGATTTCAAACTATTCAAATTTGAAGTTGACCTCGTAAGCATTTGTATTTAAACGAATTAAACGAATTTTGAATTAACTCGGGCCGCGCGGAAAACTAGGTGGGCTCAAAGATTTAAAAATGGCCCAAGGCCAGCCCAGCCACGGTCCAGGCTGCGCGGGCTGCCCGACAGGGGGTCCCGCCTCGTCGGCGGCTTTTAAACACCGAAGCGGTACCGATCAATGGGAGGCGTTGGATTAGAATGGGATCGGAGGGCCGTGGTTCGTCGTCGTCTCCGACGAGAACCCGACGGTGCGGCGGCGGCAGTAGGGGGTGGGAGAGCCTACCAGGCCGTTGCAGGAGTCTGGCGAGTGTGCGTGGAGAAGTGGAAGTAGATGAGGAAGAGCTTGGGGCAGCGGCGGCGCTCGGGAGGCTCCAATCGAAGCGAGGCTTCCGCGGGCTCCGGCGGACCTCGGCTTCCAATTGCCGCTCGCTCCGGCGAGGTGGTGCTAAATTGAGGTGGGGAGGGTGTTCGAGTGAAGGGAGAGGAGCGAGATGGTGTGAAGGAGTTGTGGGCTGAGGAGCTCTATTTATAGCGGGCGATGGTGGCCGGGAGGTGCTGCGAGGGCGCGTCGACGGCGTGGCCTCTCCGTCGATCGAAAGGGCAAGGCGAGGACAGAATCTTGTAGGCGTCATCCTGGCGATGCTCGAGGGCTAGCTGGCGCGGCGAGAGGACGACTGGATAGCTCGGGCGCGTGTGATGATCATCACGGTACCCGCGGTACCTCGCCGGCGAGGACGATGGTGACAAGGCTTCTGCGCGTGCTTGAGCATGTCTAGCAGCTAGAGGGCGAGGTGTAGCTGCTCAACGTGCTGGTAGGGATGCAGGGGGAGGACGGTGTCGCTCGAGTGCACGACGTACTGGAGCGGCCAGTGCGCGGTGAGCGCGTGCATGGGCGTGTACCGGCATGGTTTTGGACGCGGGCGTTCCGGCCAATGGGGTGCGTTGGCGATCGAGCGAGCGGTACTGGCGTGATCCTTGTGCTCTAGAGATGCTCGAAGACAAGAAGAAAAATTGAGAGGGAGGCCAGAGAGAGGGATGCCCAAAGGTGGCCGGGGTACATGACATGGCATTGTTTTAGGGTTTCTCTTCCTCCTCCTCTCACTTTATGTACTAGGGTGAAGCAGGGGTTGTAAGAGAGTGCAATGATCAAGGATTAAAGGGGTTTAGTGAAGAAACCGGTGGATAAAAGGGTGTAGCTCAAATCTGAATTCATGCTCGCCACCTGTTCGACACAATGGCCGCATGAAGTTTTTATTTGAATTTTGAAATTATTTTTGGTGAATCTCATTTATATAATTAGAGTGAAGTATTGGTGGTGGTGGTACTCATTTTGGAAATGATTTGCAAAATGTCAAAAGTGACATGATCTTCACTTTATTTCAGCATCCCTACTTGTCACTTTTATTCTGGTCAACCTTTCAACTCTAGCCATGGTGGTCAACATCAAAGTTACTCACCTTGACATGGTCTTGGATGACATGGCTTTGGTTGACCAAGTTTAGTTCAAGAAAAGAGAAAACCAGAGAGGTAAAGTAGTGAAGAAAATATTTTGGTGACAAGTGACCATTATCATATGTATGTGAGAATTTCTAATTTCTTGTGTTTGATTCTTGATCCAATGATGCAATTGTGTTAGTTCATCATATTGAAGTATTTTAGAAGCAAGGGAGCAAGCAATTATGGCCTTGGTTGAGGATTTGCAATTTTGCATATTGTGTGTGTAAGTGAAAAATGGGTTTTTCCCATTTTCTCCAATTCTCCTCAAATTAGAGTTTGATGATATGGTTAGGGTTCCAATAGCAATTATTAAACATACCAACACTCATCATGGCAATTGCACAAAAGAATTTCACTCAAATGCATGAATCTATATGTGGCACTATATGCATATAAAAAGTTTTTGTTAATTGCAAATTTTGTCTTTGGGGAAATTCTCTCTTTTGTTTATTATTGTTGAAACTTGGGATGTTACATTTATGAAGAATTTCTAGGGTTTCCTGATGGTTATTTGCCTAGGTTTCACTAGGTGGTCCTTGGTAACTGCTATTCCTAGCAAATCATCTATTGGTGCTATCTGTGCATGTGTGCTTGCTTGTGTGCACATATGTGCATGTGTTCTAGTTGACTTGCACAGAAATTGTGTCTGGATGATTCTAGCTCTAGTGGTTTCCTATTCTGCCAGTGATCCTTGGTAAAGCCAAGTGATGATCACCCCTTGAGCATCTGCTCAATCCCATGACCTGTGTCACGCATAAATGATTGATTGGATCCATTGGATCCACTCCAGGAACTTGGTATACCTTATTCCAGCCCCTACAAAGAAATATTGTGTTGTTGCAGTGCTTCTGGTGGATTTATGTTCACAACCCTTTGATGGCGTGTAAGACACACGTCCGTTGGGAACCCCAAGAGGAAGGTGTGATGCGCACAGCAGCAAGTTTTCCCTCAGTAAGAAACCAAGGTTATCGAACCAGTAGGAGTCAAGGAACACGTGAAGGTTGTCGGTGGCGGAGTGTAGTGCGGCGCAACAGCAGGGATTCCGGCGCCAACGTGGAACCTGCACAACACAATCAAAGTACTTTGCCCCAACGTAATGCTGAGGTTGTCAATCTCACCGGCTTGTCAGTAAACAAAGGATTAAATGTATAGTGTGGAAGATGATGTTTGTTTGCGAAGAACAATAAAGAACAGAGTTTGCATTAGATTGTATTTCAGATGTAAAGAATGGACCGGGGTCCACAGTTCACTAGTGGTGTCTCTCCCATAAGATAAATAGCATGTTGGGTGAACAAATTACAGTTGGGCAATTGCAAATAGAGAAGGCATAACAATGCACATACATATCACGATGACTACTATGAGATTTAATCAGGGCATTACGACAAAGTACATAGACCGCTATCCAAAGCATGCATCTATGCCTAAAAAGTCCACCTTCAGAGTTATCATCCGAACCCCTTCCAAGCATTAAGTTGCAAACAACAGTACAATTGCATTAAGTATGGTGTGTAATGTAATCAACACAAATATCCTTAGACAAAGCATTGATGTTTTATCCCTAGTGGCAACAACACATCCACAACCTTAGAACTTTCTCGTCACTCGTCCTGCATTCAATGGAGGCATGAACCCACTATCGAGCATAAATACTCCCTCTTGGAGTTACAAGTATCAACTTGGCCAGAGCCTCTACTAGCAATGGAGAGCATGCAAGAACATAAACAACATATATATGATAGATTGATAATCAACTTGACATAGTATTCCATATTCATCGGATCCCAACAAACACAACATGTAGCATTACAAATAGACGATCTTGATCGTGATAGGCAGCTCACAAGATCTAACATGATAGCACAATGAGGAGAAGACAACCATCTAGATACTGCTATGGACCCATAGTCCAGGGTTGAACTACTCACACATCAATCCGGAGGCGATCATGGTGATGAAGAGTCCTCCGGGAGATGATTCCCCTCTCCGGCAGGGTACCGGAGGCGATCTCCTGAATCCCCCGAGATGGGATTGGCGGCGGCGGCGTCTCTGGAAGGTTTTCCGTATCGTGGCTCTCGGTACTTGGGTTTTCGCGACGAAGGCTTTAAGTAGGCGGAAGGGCAGGGTTGGAGGGTTGGCGAGGGGCCCACACCATAGGGCGGCGCGGGCCCACCCTTGGCCGCGCGGCCCTGTGGTCTGGGCGCCTCGTCGCCCCACTTCGTATCCCCTTCGGTCTTCTGGAAGCTTCGTGGAAAAATAAGACCCTGGGCGTTGATTTCATCCAATTCCGATAATATTTCCTTTGTAGGATTTCTGAAACCAAAAACAACAGAAAACAACAACTGGCTCTTCGGCATCTCGTCAATAGGTTAGTGCCGGAAAATGCATAATAATGACATAAAGTGTGTATAAAACATGTGAGTATCATCATAAAAGTAGCATGGAACATAAGAAATTATAGATACGTTTGAGACGTATCAAGCATCCCTAAGCTTAGTTCCTACTCGCCCTCGAGTAGGTAAACGATAACAAGGATAATTTCTGAAGTGACATGCTAACATAATCTTGATCAATACTATTGTAAAGCATATGAGATGAATGCAGCGATTCGAAGCAATGGTAAAGACAATGATTAAACAACTGAATCATATAGCAAAGACTTTTCATGAATAGTACTTTCAAGACAGGCATCAATAAGACTTGCATAAGAGTTAACTCATAAATCAATAAATTCTTAGTAGAAAGTTTTGAAGCAACACAAAGGAAGATATAAGTTTCAGCAGTTGCTTTCAACTTCAACATGTTTATCTCATGGATAATTGTCAACACAAAGTAATATAACAAGTGCAATAGGCAAACATGTAAGAATCAATGCACACAGTTCACACAAGTGTTTGCTTCTAAGATAGAAAGAAGTAGGTAAACTGACTCAACAATGAAGTAGAAGATAGGCCCTTCGCAGAGGGAAGCATGGATTACTATTTTTGTGCTAGTGCTTTTCATTTTGAAAACATAGAAACAATTTTGTCAACGGTAGTGATAAATCATATGTGTTATGTATAAGACATCCCATAAGTTGCAAGCCTCATGCATAGATTACCAATAGTGCCCGCACCTTGTCCTAATTAGCTTGAATTTACATGGATTATCATTGCATAACATATGTTTCAACCAAGTGTCACAAAGGGGTACCTCTATGCCGCCTGTACAAAGGTCTAAGGAGAAAGATCGCATTTGATTTCTCGTTTTTTATTATTCTCAACTTAGACATCCATACTGGGACAACATAGACAACAGATAATGGACTCCTCTTTACTGCATAAGCATTCAACAACAGATAATATTCTCATAAGAGATTGAGGATTAATTGTCCAAACTGAAACTTCCACCATGGTTCATGGCTTTAGTTAGCGGCCCAATGTTCTTCTCTAACAATATGCATACTCAAACCATTTGATCATGATAAATCACCCTTACTTCAGACAAGACGAACATGCATAGCAACTCACATGATATTCAACAAAGGTGTAATAGTTGGTGGCGTCCCCGTAAACATGGTTACCGCTCAACAAGCAACTTATAAGAAATAAGATACATAGCTACATATTCTTCACCACAATAGTTTTTAAGGCTATTTTCCCATGAGCTATATATTGCAAAGACAAAGAATAGAATTTTAAAGGTAGCACTCAAGTAATTTACTTTGGAATGGCAGAGAAATACCATGTAGTAGGTAGGTATCGTGGACACAAATGGCATAGTTTTTGGCTCAAGGATTTGGATGCACGAGAAGAATTCCTCTCAATACAAGGCTAGGCTAGCAAGGTTGTTTGAAGCAAACTCAAGTATAAAACGGTACAGCAAAACTTACATAAGAACATATTGCAAGCATTATAAGACTCTACATTGTCTCCTTGTCGTTCAAACACCTTAACCAAAAAATATTTAGACTCTAGAGAGACCAATCATGCAAACCAAATTTTAACAAGCTCTATGTAGTTATTCATTAATAGGTGCAAAGTACATGATGCAAGAGCTTAAACATGATCTATATGAGCACAACAATTGCCAAGTATCAAATTATTCAAGACATTATACCAATTACCACATGAAGCATTTTCTGTTTCCAACCATATAACAATGAACGAAGCAGTTTCAACCTTCGCCATGAACATTAAAAGTAAAGCTAAGAACACATGTGTTCATATGCAACAGCGGAGCGTGTCTCTCTCACACACAAGGAATGATAGGATCCGATTTTATTCAAACAAAAACAAAAACAAAAACATACAGACGCTCCAAGTAAAGCACATAAGATGTGACGGAATAAAAATATAGTTTCACTAGAGGTGACCTGATAAGTTGTCGATGAAGAAAGGATGCCGTGGGCATCCCCAAGCTTAGATGCTTGAGTCTTCTTAAAATATGCAGGGATGAACCACGGGGGCATCCCCAAGCTTAGACTTTTCACTCTTCTTGATCATATTGTATCATCATCCTCTCTTGACCATTGAAAACTTCCTCCACACCAAACTCAAAACAAACTCATTAGATGGTTAGTGCATAATTGAAAATTCATATATTCAGAGGTGACATAATCATTCTTAACACTTCTGGACATTGCACAAAGCTACTGAAAGTTAATGGAACAAATAAATCCATCAAACATAGCAAAACAGGCAATGTGAAATAAAAGGCAGAATCTGTCAAAACAGAACAGTCCGTAAAGACGAATTTTTCTGGGGCACTTAACTTGCTCAGATGAAAATGCTCAAATTGAATGAAAGTTGCGTACATATCTGAGGATCACGCACGTAAATTGGCAGATTTTTCTGAATTTCCTACAGAAGGGGCTGCTCAATTTCGTGACAGTAAGAAATCTGTTTCTGCGCAGTAATCCAAATCTAGTATCATCTTTACTATCAAAGACTTTACTTGGCACAACAATGCAATAAAATGAAGATAAGGAGAGGTTGCTACAGTAGTAACAACTTCCAAGACTCAAATATAAAACAAAAGTGCATAAGTAAAATAATGGGTTGTCTCCCATAAGCGCTTTTCTTTAACGCCTTCGCCTAGGCGCAGAAAGTGTGAATAAAGTATTATCAAGAGATGAAGCATCAACATCATAATTTGTTCTAATAATAGAATCAGAAGGTAACTTCATTCTCTTTCTACGGAAGTGTTCCATACCTTTCTTGAGAGGAAATTGATATTTAATATTACCTTCCTTCATATCAATGATAGCACCGACAGTTCGAAGAAAAGGTCTTCCCAATATAATGGGACAAGATGCATTGCATTCAATATCCAAGACAACAAAATCAACGGGGACAAGGTTATTCTTAACCATAATGCGAACATTATCAATCATCCCCAAAGGTTTCTTTATAGCATGATCAGAAAGATTAACATCCAAATAACAATTTTTCAATGGTGGCAAGTCAAGCATATCATAGATTTTCTTAGGCATAACAGAAATACTTGCACCAAGATCACATAAAGCATTACAATCAAAATCATTGACCCTCATCTTAATGATGGGCTCCCAACCATCTTCTAACTTCCTAGGAATAGAAGTTTCAAGTTTTAGTTTCTCTTCTCTAGCTTTTATGAGAGCATTTGTAATATGTTTTGTAAAGGCCAAATTTATAGCACTAGCATTGGGACTTTTAGCAAGTTTTTGTAAGAACTTAATAACTTCAGAGATATTACAATCATCGAAATCTAAACCATTATGATCTACAACAATGGAATCATTGTCCCCAGTGTTTTGAAAAAATTCAGCAGTTTTATCACAAGCAGTTTCAGCAGTTTTAGCAATGTCAGGCAGTTTTGCACGCTTTGCACTAGGAGTAGAAACATTGCCAACACCAATTATTTTACCATTGATAGTAGGGGGTGTAGCAACATGTGAAACATCATCATTACTAGTGGTGGTAAATAGTCCAAACTTTAGCTACATTATTCTCTTTAGCAAGTTTTTCGTTTTCTTCTCTTTCCCACCTAGCATGCAATTCAGCCATCAATCTAATATTCTCATTAATTCGAACTTGGATGGCGTTTGCTGTAGCAAATGACTTAATATCTTTATCTTCATTAGGCATAACTTTCAATTTTAAAAGATCAAAATCAGCAGCAAGACTATCAACCTTAGAAGCAAGAATATCAATTTTACCAAGCTTTTCTTCAATAGATTTGTTAAAAGCAGTTTGTGTACTAATAAATTCTTTAAGAATGGCTTCAAGACCAGGGGGTACACTCCTATTATTCTTGTAAGAATTACCATACCCATTACCATTATTAGAAGGATATGGCCTATAGTTGTTAGCAGAATTATTCCTATAAGCATTGTTGTTGAAATTATTATTTTTAATGAAGTTCACATCAACATGTTCTTCTTTTGCAACCAATGAAGCTAAAGGAACATTATTAGGATCAACATTAGATCTACCATTCACAAGCATAGACATAATAGCGTCAATCTTATCACTCAAGGAAGAGGTTTCTTCAACAGAATTTACCTTCTTACCTTGTGGAGCCCTTTCAGTGTGCCATTCAGAGTAATTGATCATCATATTATCAAGAAGCTTTGTTGCCGCGCCTAAGGTGATGGAAATAAAAGTACCTCCAGCAGCTGAATCCAATAGGTTCCGCGAAGAAAAATTCAATCCTGCATAAAAGGTTTGGATGATCATCCAAGTAGTCAGTCCATGGGTAGGGCAATTCTTCACCAAAGATTTCATTCTCTCCCATGCTTGAGCAACATGCTCATTATCCAATTGCTTAAAATTCATTATGCTACTTCTCAAAGATATAGTTTTAGCGGGAGGATAATATCTACCAATGAAAGCATCCTTACATTTAGTCCATGAATCAATACTATTTTTAGGCAAAGATAGCAACCAATCTTTAGCTCTTCCTCTTAAGGAGAAAGGAAACAATTTTAATTTTATAATGTCACCATCTACATCCTTATACTTTTGCATTTCACAAAGTTCAACAAAATTATTAAGATGGGCAGCAAGCATCATCGTAACTAACACCGTAAAATTGCTCTCTCATAACAAGATTTAGTAAAGCAGGTTTAATTTCAAAAAATTCTGCTGTAGTAGCAGGTGGAGCAATAGGTGTGCATAGCAAATCATTATTATTTGTGCTAGTGAAGTCACACAACTTAGTATTCTCAGGAGTACCCATTTTACCAGTAGTAAATAAAGCAAACTAAATAAAGTAAATGCAAGTAACTAATTTTTTTTGTATTTTTGATATAGAGAACGCAAACAAGACAGTAAATAAAGTAAAGCTAGCAACTAATTTTTTTTTTGTATTTTTGATATAAAGAGCAAACAAAGCAGTAAATAAAATAAAGTAAAGCAAGACAAAAATAAAGTAAAGAGATTGGATGTGGGAGACTCCCCTTGCAGCGTGTCTTGATCTCCCCGGCAACGGTGCCAGAAAAAGAGCTTGATGGCGTGTAAGACACACGTCCGTTGGGAACCCCAAGAGGAAGGTGTGATGCGCACAGCAGCAAGTTTTCCCACAGTAAGAAACCAAGGTTATCAAACCAGTAGGAGTCAAGGAACACGTGAAGGTTGTCGGTGGCGGAGTGTAGTGCGGCGCAACACCAGGGATTACGGCGCCAACGTGGAACCTGCACAACACAATCAAATACTTTGCCCCAACGTAACAGTGAGGTTGTCAATCTCACCGGCTTGCTGTAAACAAAGGATTAAATGTATAGTGTGGAATATGATGTTTGTTTGCGATGAATAGTAAAGAACAGAGTTTGCAGTAGATTGTATTTCAGATGTAAAGAATGGACCGGGGTCCACAGTTCACTAGTGGTGTCTCTCCCGTTGAAAGTGCATGGAGCCCCCATGTGTGGTTTTGGTAATTAATGACAATCCCTATGGACTAATGTTTGCATTGAGTTATATTTGTAGGAGTTGTCCATAGGAAATGCTTGAACCATATGTTGGCTTCAAGGTTGCAATAAGAAGAAATTGATGAAGGATATCAAGTGTCAAGAATGTCTTGAAGATGAAGATGAAGATGAAGTGAGCCCTCAAGTTATCTCAAGACATCAACATGATGAAGAATGAAGAAATGAAGTGCAAGTTCAAGATGATCCAACTCGAAGAGATCATATGCTTGAAGCTTGCCATCCATATGGTGTTCATGGATTTGAGAAGATGCGCCGAAGAAGAAGCTCTCCCATGGTGGATTATGGGGGAGCAATCTACAAGACTTCGTCAAGCAAGCACAATCAAGAAAGGCGTTCCATCTTGTTGCGGTCAAGACCATCATCATCAAGCTCAAGTGGAATGCGCAAGGTTAAGGTTTGCTCTTGATAGGGTTTCTTTCTCACCGGTCTCATGGTGTAGTTGGAGACCGGTTCTTAGTTTAGTTGCCGTACTATCAAGAGGGCTCTCGAGTGAGTAACTCGATCGTATCATTCGGAGCGAGCTCAAACCTTTGCATCCTTGCATCATCTTTCTTGGTTGTTACTTGGATCTTATCCATGTGATATTTTAGAGCTTGTGCTTATTCTCATGACAAGCTCTAATTCATCGAAAACGGATTTCGCATAAATCACTTGTTGCGTTTTCGAGTTTGGTGATTTTCTCGGTTTCTCATGTTGACGTGTTGCACCTCTAAAAATAATAGAAAATCACCCCCAACTAGTTTCCATATTTTGTTGGGTAGCTCTTGTTGTCCTCTTTCCAACAAAATTGGTTTCGTCTTGATCGGAGTTTCCAAACTCTAGATATTATCTTTTGAAGTTTGTCTTCTATTTGGGTTTAAAAGAAAGAAAAGTAAAAAGAAAGGAAAAAGGGGAGGAGGGGCAGCCGCCGGAGGCACGGGCGGTACCACCGGCCTCACCATGACCGGAGCCTCCGGGCTAGGTACCGCCCGTGGTACCGGGAGCCATTTGTGGCTCAGCACATGTGCCGTGGAGGTTGGAGCCCCGGCGGTACCTTGGCCGGTACCCCGGCCGGAGGCTCCCGCATCCCCTCCCGGCCCGCGCGCCCCAGTGCCTCTCCGGCCGGCGCTGCTCGACCATGGCCGGTAGTACCGGCCCTACCTGGCCGGTACCTCCGGCCACCCCCTCCCACGCGCGCACCGGCCTCCAACGGGCAGATTTTGGGGCCTCCTTTTATGCCCCCTCTCTCTCTTGTTTTTCAAGGTCTTGCTCCTTCTTCTTCCTCCTCTCTTCTCAAGCTTTGCTCCTCCATTGTTGTTGACTTTTTGAAGCTTGAGATCTTTCTCCCCTTCCCATGATTCTTGCATCTATTTGAGAGAAAGATTGAGGGGATCTAGATCCACACTTTGACCAAACCAAATCATCTCTTTGTGAGTGAATCCTTGGGATCTAGATCTTGGAGAATTTTGTGTTCTCCTCTTTGTTCTTCCTCTCTTATTCCCCCAATAGCTTTTGTAGCTTTGTTGGAATTTGAGAGAGAAGGACTTGCGCATCTTTGTGGTGTTCTTGCCATTGCATTTGGTGCATCGGTTTGAGTTCTCCACGGTGATTCGTGGTGGTGAAAGCAAGAAGGTTGTTACTCTTGGGTTCTTGGAACCCTAGACGGATTCTAGACCTTTGTGGTGATTTGTTGGGAGCCTCCAATTAATTTGTGGATGTGTGCCCCAACCTTTGTGTAAGGCCCGGTTTTCGCCTCGAAGGAAATCCCTTAGTGGAACCGTGACCTAGGCCTTTGTGGCGAGGGTCACCGGAGATTTAGGTGAGGCGCCTTCGTGGCGTTCGGTGTGTGGTGTGAGTACCGCATCTTGGGGTGAGGCCTTTGTGGCGTTGGTGTGCATCGAGCAACCACACCTCAAGGTGAGCCTCTTGTGGCGTTCGGGAGCACTAAGCAACCGCACCTCTCCACCGGAGATTAGCACTCGCAAGAGTGTGAACTCCGGGATAAATCATCGTCTCCCGCGTGCCTCGGTTATCTCTATACCCGAGCTCTTTACTTATGCACTTTACCTTGTGATAGCCATCGTGCTTGAAGTTATATATATCTTGCTATCACATACTTGCTTGTATTGCTTAGCATAAGTTGTTGGTGCACATAGGTGAACAATAGTATATAGGCTTTGGGCTTGACAAAGTAAACGCTAGTTTAATTCCGCATTTGTTAAGCCCATCTCGTAAAAGTTTTAAATCGCCTATTCACCCCCCCCCTCTAGGCGACATCTGTGTCCTTTCACCCGTAAGATAAATAGCATGTTGGGTGAACAAATTATAGTTGGGCAATTGACAAATAGAGAGGGCATAACAATGCACATACATATCACGATGACTACTATGAGATTTAATCAGGGCATTACGACAAAGTACATAGACCGCTATCCAAAGCATGCATCTATGCCTAAAAAGTCCACCTTCAGAGTTATCATCCGAACCCCTTCCAGCATTAAGTTGCAAACAACAGACAATTGCATTAAGTATGGTGCGTAATGTAATCAACACAAATATCCTTAGACAAAGCATTGATGTTTTATCCCTAGTGGCAACAAGACATCCACAACCTTAGAACTTTCTCGTCACCGTCCCGCATTCAATGGAGGCATGAACCCACTATCGAGCATAAATACTCCCTCTTGGAGTTACAAGTATCAACTTGGCCGCAGCCTCTACTAGCAACGGAGAGCATGCAAGAACATAAACAACATATATATGATAGATTGATAATCAACTTGACATAGTATTCCATATTCATCGGATCCCAACAAACACAACATGTAGCATTACAAATAGACGATCTTGATCATGATAGGCAGCTCACAAGATCTAACATGATAGCACAATGAGGAGAAGACAACCATCTAGCTACCGCTATGGACCCATAGTCCAGGGGTGAACTACTCACACATCAATCCGGAGGCGATCATGGTGATGAAGAGTCCTCCGGGAGATGATTCCCCTCTCCGGCGAGGTGCCGGAGGCGATCTCCTGAATCCCCCGAGATGGGATTGGCGGCGGTGGCGTCTCTGGAAGGTTTTCCGTATCGTGGCTCTCGGTACTGGGGTTTTCGCGACGAAGGCTTTAAGTAGGCGAAAGGGCAGGGTTGGAGGGCTGGCGAGGGCCCCACACCATAGGGCGGCGCGGGCCCACCCTTGGCCACGCGGCCCTGTGGTCTGGGCGCCTCGTCGCCCCACTTCGTATCCTCTCCGGTCTTCTGGAAGCTTCGTGGAAAAATAAGACCCTGGGCGTTGATTTCGTCCAATTCCGAGAATATTTCCTTTGTAGGATTTCTGAAACCAAAAACAGCGGAAAACAAAGAATCGGCTCTTCGGCATCTCGTCAATAGGTTAGTGCCGGAAAATGCATAATAATGACATAAAATGTGTATAAAACATGTGAGTATCATCATAAAAGTAGCATGGAACATAAGAAATTATAGATACGTTTGAGACGTATCACCCTTCACCTCCTAGCTCTGGTTGATCTCCTCCTTATGTCACCATGCTTTCTGGTGATTGGTTGGTGCTTTTGGATGATTGGTTGAGTTCTGTGATGGTTGGTGCTGTTCTTGAGCAAGAACAAGATGAACTCTATCCTATTTCTCTCTCTGGTTACCTGATGAATGTTTATCTGGTTGACTTTGCTCCATTTCTAGGGTTTCTGCCCTACTTATACCTGTTGTGCTACTCTTCTTCCTGTGACACACAGCCCTGGCATACTTGATGACTAAGCTGCTCATGTTGTGTTGTGGCTTGCACAACAGCTATGTGAGTTGTATGTTGCTTTGGTGGAACTTGGTCCACTGTGCAATGCCCAGGTTTGGTCTGCTGTTGATCCTATCCTTGTGTTGTCCAAGGTTTTGGACAAGCACAAGTGTCTGTCACACTTGGTTCATCTCTGAATGTTTACTAACTTACCATTTTAATCCCTGTATAGTACTTCTTCTTGTCCTTGCAGGTTTTGAAGGTGAATATGACTTAAGAAGCATTACTTCGAAGTCATATTTTTAGGATTTTTGTTTAGAATCCAATAATGTAATCTTCTTTTATTTCTGTTTATTTTTCAATCATTTCTTATATAAAGGATGTTGTAAAGACAATGTAATATGTTTATGGTTATCAATAAAGCTCAAGTTTTACTTATGAGCTCATTTGTATCTATGTAATTGTCTTTTAAATGTTTGTTGTATTTAAATTTCAATTTGAAATCCAAAGTCATTTGAATTATGAGTTGTATTTGAATTATGAATTCATATTTCATATTCTCTATTGCTTATTGTTTATTCATTAAGTTATCAATTCAATATATCTTGTTTAATGAAATCAAATCCTAAAATCAACAAGATACAAAAGAGTTCATGTCAAAATTCATAACTCAACTTGCCGAACCCTAATTGCAATTGAGAGAGAACCTCGATCCCTCTTAGGTTTAGTTGGATATAATGCGTGAAAATTTCCCTCGTTTTGCGATGAAATGCACATCCCATTTCTAAATCTACCCTTCAATGTTCCTATGGTCTGGGGTATTACAGCCTCCCCCCCTTAACAGAAACCGGTGGAACCGGTGGAACCGGTGGAATCCGCAAACCCGAATTGGGTTTCATCCACTATGCTGCACAGCTGCTGCAGCCCCTTTTGTGAGCTATAGGTACAGTAGGAAGAGAAATACAATGATGAACTAGGGTGCGGGTGCATCTACTTTCTCCAATATTGAAAATATGCTATTTTATTTGAAAATCCTAAAGTAATTAAAATATTTTTTCATGTACATATTATGTTCATACCTTTTTGTGCAAGTTTTTACGGAAAAAACACGATTGCATGTGGCCTACGCGAAGATGACAAAATGTCCAAATGACACTGTAATGTTGGCTGAGTACTCTTCACGTAAAGAGGAAATTCCACTTTCACATTTAAGCATAGGTCACACAAGGTCCTTTCTTATGCCAAAATCTGCACAAACAAGTGTCAACATAGGATATACATGCGTGTATTTTTTCGAATTTTTCTAAACTTAGAAATAACATATTATTTTTAAGTTTTTCATATTAGTGTCCACGTGCACCCGGGTTCACACAGTCCGCCTCCTAGTACTAAACCCATCTTCGATGCGGACACTAAAATACTACTCCCTCCATGTCCTTACACGCCTTATCAAATCTTACTTCCCCCATCACAATGCTTAGGGCGTAATTTTTTTCCAAACTTTTACCATAGATTAAGGCGCGGGTGTTGGTTTATCTAGCTCTTTTCAAAACTACCCCTTCTTGCCGTTTACATTGAGCCAAAAAGAAGGGAAGGAGTAATTATTGAATGGCTGGCAGAAGAGGAAAATTAGGAAAGTGGGCAGTTATTGTTTCCATGCGAGTGATTGTGCGGTGAGCGATATGAGCTATGCATGCCATCCAGGAGAGAAACGAGGAGTTAGTCAACCAAAACAAGAGATATTTGGAACAAATCTCGGAATTTATTAGGGGTATATAATGAAAGATTTTTCTCGCTGAAACCCTCCTTAATAATCGAGCCAAAACATTTACGCCATATCCTTTGAGATTGAGGGAGTACTAACTTTGACCAAATATTTAAGAAAAAACATTTACATCTACAATATCAAATGAATATATTGAGAAAATATAATCTTTGTGGTGTATCTATTGATATTGATTTAATATTGTAAATATTCATATTTTTGTGTAGAAACTTGGTCAAACTTTAAAAATATTGACTTTTGAATAAATCTAAGGCTTGTTACATTTTGGGACATAGGGAGTAAGATAATTTCTTTTGAAAAAATTGCTCGTTTGGATGGTCATGTGGGAGGATCATATGGCGTTCGCCAGGTCGTTTGAGTCACATGGCAAACCCTAAACGTGACGATGCAACCCCAAAATTTCCAAAAAAAAATTGAAAAAAGAAGTTTAAAAAAGACATGGTCCAACGGCTCCCGCGTCGCCCTCTCCCACCCCTCCCTGCCTAGGGTGACTTGGCGAAACACTAGGTCGCCGCCTCCAACCCTCTCATCCTCCTTGTTCTCATTTATACATCCAAAACGTATCTACTTTCCCGAACACTTTTGCTATTGTTTTGCCTCTAATTTGTGTATTTTGGATACAACTAACACAGACTAACGTTGTTTTCAGCAGAATTGCCCTGGTGTCTTATTTTTGTGCAGAAACTCAACTTTCAGGAAAATCCCCGGGATTAATTCCAAAGGGCCTATTTTCCCAGAAGATTCACGGAGCCAGAAGGGCAGGCCAGGGGGAGGCCCACGGCCTCCACACCATAGGCCGGCGCGGCCTGGGAGGGGGGCGCGCTGCCCTATGGTGAAGCCGCCTCGGCCAGCCTCCGACGCCCCCTCTGGACTACTTAAGGGCTTCGACCTAAAAACGCACGGGGGTTAGACGAAATTGCCAGAAGACATCCAGAA
Organism: Lolium rigidum; assembly: GCF_022539505.1. NCBI lineage: Eukaryota > Viridiplantae > Streptophyta > Magnoliopsida > Poales > Poaceae > Lolium > Lolium rigidum. Next base: position 31,997 of record NW_025900041.1, read on the forward strand.
CACCACTGCCATCGCGAAACTCCGTCTCGGGACCAGAAACTCCGTTCTGGCACTCCGCCGGGACGGGGAATTGGAGGAGATCACCGCCATCATCACCACCGACGCCCTCCATCAACCAGCCATGCTTCCCCCATCCATGTGTGAGTAATTCCCCCGCTGTAGGCTGAAGGGGATGGTAGGGATTGGATGAGATTGGTCATGTAATAGCATAAGATTGTTAGGGCATAGTGCCTAGTATCCGTAATTGGTACTTTTATGGTATTGTTGCAACTTGTTATGCTTAATGCTTGTCACTAGGGCCCGAGTGCCATGATCTCAGATCTGAACATGTTATTGTTTCATGATGATATTCATTGTTTTATGATCTTACCTGCAAGTTGTATACACATATTGTTGTCCGGAACCCGAGGCCCCAAAGTGACAGAAATTGGGACAACCGGAGGGGAAGGCGGTGATATGAGGATCACATGTGTTCACGGAGTGTTAATGCTTTGCTCCGGTGCTGTATTAAAAGGAGTACCTTAATTTCCGAGAGATTCCCTAGAGGCCCGGCTGCCACCGGCTGGTAGGACAAAAGATGTTGTGCAAGTTTCTCATTGCGAGCTCGTACGACTATATATGGAACACATGCCTATGGTTATTTAGTACTTGGATACCACTTTATTATTATCTGCAATGCCCTACCTTGATTGTTACATGAGTTCTCTCATCCATGTAACGCCCGTTCATCCATCCCTGTGCCTACAGTATTTTAATCCTGCTGTTTACTATAATCACTACTGCTGTCTTTGTTACTCTGCCGCTGATATTTCACTACTGGTACTGCTATAAAATTGTTGCTACTGATAAACTCTTGCGAGCAAGTCTCGTTTCCAGTGTGCAGCTGAATTGACAACTCCGTCGTTAAGGCTTACAAATATTCTTTGGCTCCCCTTGTGTCGAATCAATAAATTGGGTTTTACTTCCCTCGAAGACCGTTGCGATCCCCTATACTTGTGGGTCATCAAGACTATTTTCTGGCGCCGTTGCCGGGGAGCATAGCTTTATTTGCAAGTTCACTTGGATTGATATTCTTCGCTGCAAATTCTCCATCATGGGTAATCCTCGCGATACTAAAGTCGCCATATTACCATCCACTACAAGAAAAGGTACGACTCTGAGTACCTCTGCTGCTCTTGATTCACCATCTGTGATAACTAAACTTGTTTCACAACCACAAGCTTCACATGCAGGTACTTCTGCCGAATCTGAAAGTTCCTCTTATAATTTTGATGATGCTTCTGCTGTGCTTGATAATGATGGTTCATTAGGATCTTTTCTAGATGCTACAATTGCTAGGTCTAGACAAATTGAAAATACTGAAATTCCTAATGAAAATACTGCTACACTCGTTAATTCACCCGAGTCTCGTTGAACACTCTAGTGATGATCTTGATGAAGATTATGTGGAACTTGATGATGATTTTATTGATAAATGCAATGCTACTACTGATGCAAGAAATATTAAAAAGCTTCTTGTCCAACGTGTTGTTAGATATAAACTGTCTCCTGATCCTAAATTTGCCACATCTCCTATAAACATTAAGGATAAGGATTATGATTTTTCTCTTGATTTTTCTCATATATCTATTGTTGAGAAAACACCTTTTTGTGGTACTGAAAAAGAAAGTGCTGTAGAACACATTAATGAGCTCTCCACTTTGAGTAGCTTGTTTTCTGATGATATTAAGAAGCGTACTTATTTTGTTGCTAAAATTTTTCCTTTCTCATTAAAGGATGATGCTAAAACTTGGTATAATAGTTTGCCTCCTGATTCTATTGATAGTCCAAAAGGTTTGCCTGATGTTTTCTTTCGAAAATACTTTCCTCCTAGTGCTCAACATATTGCTTTGTAGAAAATTTATAGCTTTGACCACGAAGATGGAGTGAAATTGCCTGAAGCTTGGGCAAGGTTTTGCTCTCTTATCAGAGCTCGGCCTGGACATGATCTGGAAAAGCATGATTTACTTGATATATTTTATTGTGGACTAACCATTGAGTCTAGGGCATAACTGGATAGTTGTGCTGGTTGTGTTTTCAGGAAAAGAACTCCAGGCGAAGCTGAAGAATTATTGGCTAGAATAGGCCAAAATCATGATGATTGGACTACACCTGAACCAACCCCGACACCAATATTGAAGAAGAGGGGTTTGATTAAATTAAATGATGAAGATATGAGGGAAGCCAAGAAATCTCTTAAAGAGAAGGGTATTAAATCTGAAGATGTGAAGAATTTACCACCCATAGAAGATTTATGTAAGATAACTCCCCCTTCATCCATGATTGAGGTACATTCTCTTCAGCGCTTTAGTAGGGAAGATATTCGTACTCAAAACCCCCTGCTCAATGTTTATATGAGTTTGATAATTATATTGTTAAGCAAGATAATTTCAATATGAGAGTAGAGAATCATTTAATGGAAAATTCTCAAGCTATTAGTAAGTTGCATGATATTGTGGAGAGAACCTCCAATGATGTTAAGATGCTTGTTAAACATTTTCATATGGTTCAAACTCAAATTGATCAACTCACTAAAGTGCAAAATGACTTGTTAAAAAATATTTCTAAAGAAAAACATGCTTATAAAGTAACAACTAGAGGTGGTGTTTCCACTCAGGATCCTCTATATCCCGAGGGGCATCCCAAAAGAGTTGAACAAGATTCTCAACGAACTGAAACTAGTGCTCCTTCTAAGAAAAAGAAGAAGAAACATAAAACTGTTGTAGAATCCTCTGAGCCCGCTAATGATCCTAATAGTATTTCTATTTCGATGCTCGAAACCGAAAGTGGTAATGAACATGATAAAGATAATGATAAGAATGATGCTTCTGATAAAGAAGAGGTTGAAGATGAACCTGAAAAGCATGCTAAAAATAAAAAGTATACTAAAGAAGATTTTATTGCTAAGAAACGTGGTAATGAAAAAGAACCTTGGGTTCAAAAGCAAATGCCTTTTCCTGCTAAGAAACTAAAATCAAAGGAATAAGAACACTATAATAAATTTTGTGATTGGATGAAACCTTTGTTCTTGCAAATCCCTTTGACTGATGCTATTAAATTGCCTCCTTATTCAAAGTATATGAAGGATATTGTCACTAACAAAAGGAAAATTCCTAATGAGGAGATTTCCACTATGCTTGTTAATTACTCTTTCAATGGCAAAGTTCCAAAGAAGCTGGGCGACCCAGGTATACCGACTATTCCTTGTTCCATCAAGAATAATTATGTTAGAACTGCTCTATGTGATTTGGGAGCAGGTGTTAGTGTTATGCCTTTTTCTCTTTATAAGAGACTTTATTTAGATAAGTTGATACCAACCGATATATCTTTGCAAATGGCTGATAAATCTACTCGCTATTCCTGTTGGTATATGTGAGGATGTTCCTGTTCAAGTTACTAATAATTGCTTAATATTAACTCGATTTTGTTGTGTTGGAAATACTCGAAGATGATAATATGTCTATTATTCTTGGGAGACCTTTTCTTAACACTCGCAGGGGCTGTTATTGATTGCAATAAAGGAAAAGTTACTTTCAATGTTGATGACAAGGAGCATACTTGTTTATTTTCCCAAGAGGATTGATAAAGTATGTGGAGTTAATACAATTTCTAATTTGAGAACCATCAAAGTGGGAACTATTGATTGTCCTATATATGAGCCTAAGCAAGGATATCAAAGTATTATGATTGGATCCATATCGATTCAATGCAAGGTAACATGATTGATTTGAGGTTTATTTCTTCTTATGTCATGTAAGATTTATTTGGTGGCAAGACTTGATCAACCTTGTTAACAATTGCATTTTATATGCATAGAGGAGCTAAACAACATTTCTTTCTTCCTCCACTTGTTTTACTTGCTGTAGCACTACTTGTTTTGCAAAATGCTTTAGTTGTTTAGAGGTTTGAAAAATCTTTTTCTGCCCTGTAATAATAATCTTAACACCCAAAAATGTGCATTTTTCAAAGTTTTCAAAAATTTACAAAAATTATACCGTTGGTCTTATTTTTTGAAGAGCAACCCGGGAGTGCTTGGGGCTGACCAGTGGGGCACCCCAGGGCTGCCCCCCATGTGTCGGCGCGGCCAAGGAGGGGGGCGCGCCACCCTGTGGTGTGGGCCCCTCCTTGCCCCACTAAGTCATTGATATGTCTCCGACGTATCGATAATTTCTTATGTTCCATGCCACATTATTGATGATATCTACATGTTTTATGCACACTTTATGTCATATTCGTGCATTTTCTGGAACTAACCTATTAACAAGATGCCGAAGTGCCGGTTCTCGTTTTCTCGCTCGTTTTTGGTTTCGTAAATCCTAGTAACGAAATATTCTCGGAATTGGACGAAATCAACGCCCAGGTTCCTATTTTGCCCGGAAGCATCCAGAACACCCGAGAGTCGCCAGAGGGGGGCCACACAGGCCCCAGAGGATAGGCCGGCGCGGCCCAGGCCCTGGCCGCGCCGCCTTATGGTGTCGGCGCCCCTTCGACCTTCTGACGCCGCCTCTTCGCATATATAAAGGTCCCAGACCTAAAACTTCGATACGAAAAAGCCACGGTACGAGAAACCTTCCAGAGCCGTCGCCATCGCGAAGCCAAGATCTGGGGGACAGGAGTCTCTGTTCCGGCACGCCGCCGGGACGGGGAAGTGCCCCCGGAAGGCTTCTCCATCGACACCACCGCCATCTTCATCAACGGTACTTTCTCCCATGAGGAGGGAGTAGTTCTCCATCGAGGCTCGGGGCTGTACCGGTAGCTATGTGGTTAATCTCTCTCCTATGTACTTCAATACAATGATCGCATGAGCTGCTTTACATGATTGAGATCTATATGATGAGCTTTGTATCGCTACTAGTTGTGTGCTACTCATGTGATGTTATTAAAGTAGTCTATTCCTCCTGCATGGTGTAAAGGTGACTAGTGTGTGCACCGTGTGGTTCTTGTCGTAGGCTATGATCATGATCTCTTGTAGATTGTGGAGTTAATTATCATTATGATAGTATTGATGTGATCTATTCCTCCTTCATAGTGTAATGTGGACGAGTGTGTGCACTATGTTAGTTCTTGGTTTATTTTGCAATGATCTATTATGCTCTAAGGTTATTTAAATATGAACATTGAATTGTGGAGCTTGTTAACTCCGGCATTGAGGGTTCGTGTAATCCTACGCAATGTGTTCATCATCCAACAAAAGAGTGTATGTAGCACATATGAGAAAGAGTTATTTATTATGCGATCAATGTTGAGAGTGTCCACTAGTGAAAGTATGATCCCTAGGCCTTGTTCCTAAATACAGCTATCGCTACTTGTTTACTGTTTTACTGCGTTATTACTGCTGCGTTACTACTGCTCATACTTATTTATACCACCTGTATTTCACTATCTCTTCGCCGAACTAGTGCACCTATTAGGTGTGTTGGGGACACAAGAGACTTCTTGCTTTGTGGTTGCAGGGTTGCTTGAGAGGGATATCTTTGACCTCTTCCTCCCTGAGTTCGATAAACCTTGGGTGATCCACTTAAGGGAAACTTGCTGCTGTTCTACAAACCTCTGCTCTTGGAGGCCCAACACTGTCTACAAGAATAGAAGCTCCCGTAGACATCAGTCATCTCTTCCTCCCATTCTACTCTCTCTCTCTCGAAAAAACTCGTACCAACTTTCTCTCACTCGCGTTTTTGCTCAAGAGCTCAGGATTTCTCGATCTCTTTGCTCAGCCCAGATTTTTGTCTGAAATTTGGCACATTTGCTCTCCGGTATGTGACTCTTCCGATTATCCAAATAGAATTTTGTTTGGTTGAGTATATCTTGAATATTTTGCTGTTGTAGGTAACATGTTAAGTGATCTTGCATGCTTGTTCTAAGTTGTAAAAATTAGTTTTGATGCATGTTTAGTACTCTACCAAGTTCCTATAGTAGTTTCCCGCAATTATATGTCTCGAAATCAACTTTTATAATGTTTGTTGAAAAATTTCAGAAAATGGAGTGGAATAGGCACCAACTCAACCAACAAGAATTGGAGGTGCAAGAAGTTATGAGAGTACACCGCGAAGAGGGAGTATACCCCTCCTATTACCCATGCACTGTTTTTATGAGGAGTGCAGGAATCTTGCAAGATGTTTAAAATCTGATTTCCAATGCAGGGTTGGAAAGTTTTGCTGTTGGTGAACCTTACCAATATGCAAAACTAACCATGTCAGTGGTGCAGGACTTTTAATTCCATTGGTCCCAACCTAACCTCATGGTTCGATATAAAATTTATAATAAAACTATCGACTTGCCCTTTGCTGATTTTTGTGCAGCTATTAGAGTGCCACAATGGGGAGTATGCGAGAAGATTAGGGGACTGCCGCAGGAGCTCTTGAGTCTATACAAGATGATCTGTCAAGGGAGAAGCTTCTCAGATGAGAGTGGTAAAATTCGTAGCATTCAACTCCCGGCTATTCGCTACTTTGCTTACTTCATCACCAAGTGCGTTCTTGCTAGAAAGAATGCAAGTAAGTTATCTATCCATGATTTGGCTTTCCTAGCTGCTGCATTGCAATGTGATAGGACTTATAATTTGGGTGCTTTGATAGCCTTTAGACTTGCTACTAACCGTGATAAGGGAGGAATTTGTGGAGGTCTCATCGCCTCTCGTTTGCTAGCTATGCATGGTGTAGAACCTCACCTTCTTGATGTTCAGCTCTCCATAGAGAAACTAGATATTGTTTACATGATAAAACATGACTTTGTTTATGATCGGTCTAATTTGAGTAACCTGTCTTATGGGATAACATTTTACAAGAAAAATTGGAGAACAACTAAAAAAACTGAAAGGCTAGTAGGATTGCCTGCACCTGCTTTGTTTAACCTTGATTCCAGGAATAATTGGTCGGTCACGAAAGATGAACTAAATGCATATATAGAGGGGATGGCCATCATGCAGGGAACGGCACGGAGGAGGCCGAGGAACGCCTCGACTTGTCATCCGATGCAGCGAGCTCCTCACATCAACATTTTGGGCATGTGGAGCCTTCACCCTTTTCTTCTGCATAGGGACCTTGTTACGACCACACCATGTACGATCCACCGACATGGAACCCTGACCCTCGCTGGGGTTGATCTCCACTTAGGCCAAAAGCCTAAGCTTGGGGGAGTTCATTATGGAGTTCAGCGGTCTCCGGTGGCTGGAGCTTGGTTTTCATTCCATATTATTCAAGCTACACAAGTGAAAGGCAATAATGACGATCTACGACAACTCGACTGTGGTGAGAGGCTGGTATGAACTCTATTTGTTTTCATTTTTTTACATATACTCATCCATGTGAGCATGCTTAGTTGGTTCATGTGAGGTATATGTCATTTAAGAAAGTCTAGTAGTTCATGATCTCTCATGATTAGCTCCAATTTATTAATATGAGTAGCATATCATGAATATTTGCTTGTGTTGTTTTATTCATAGATAGGTATGACATTGTGGTATCCTCCTCTGAATAATTCACTTGAATCAACTTGGCACATGCTCACGCATGCATATGACTGAACAAAACTCAATTAAGCCTCGATGATTTACTTTGCCTCAGAGTTCTTGTATCACTTTTATGCCTCTGTTAATTTATTTTGTCGCAAGCATGATTATGCAGTTATTGCTCTCTTGATTGTCGCTTTCCTGTCTATTGCTAGCCGTCACTTGTACTGAGCGGGAATGCTGCTCGTGCTTCCAAACCCCTGAAAACCAAGTTATTCCGGAGTGTACACCATAAATACCTATGCATGGAATTTCAAACCATTCCAAGTAAATTCTCATGTGCTACCTTTAAACCTTCAAAATACTTCTCAATTTGTGTTAATGTTTCATAGCTCGTGAGGAAGTATGTGGTGTTTATCTTTCAACCTTGTCATTTACTCCTGACAGACTTTCACCAATGGACTAGTGGCACATCCGCTTATCCAATAATTTTGCAAAAAGAGCTGGCAACGGGGTTCCCAGCCCCAATTAATTAACTTTCATCAATAATTCTCTTCACATGTTTTGCCCCGATTTATCGTTAAGCAACTTAATTTGCAAATAGACACTCCTCCATGGTATGTGAATGTTGGAAGGCACCCGAGGATTCGGTTAGCCATGGATTGTGTAAGCAAAGGTTGGGGGAGTGTCATCCATAATGAAACTAAAGTACGTGTGTAAACAAAAGAGAAGAGGGATGATTTACCTTGCTGGTAGAGATAACGTCCTTCATGGGAGCCGCTCTTGAAAGTCTGGTTGACGAGGTAGTTAGAGTACCCACTATCATTCGTTGACAACAACAAAAACCTCTCAAAATAATTTTACTCATGTTTTACAAATGAATAGCTCTAGCACATGTTAATCCCTGCTTCCCTCTGCGAAGGGTCAATCTTTTACTTTTACATTGAGTCACCATCCTTTCTTTGAGCACCTTCTTGAGAGCACAACTGTCATTCTTAGTACAATATGCTTGTCCCAAAATGTGATTAACTGTGGTATAACTTTGATGCTTTTATCTTTGATAATCTCTACTTCCAGTCTTTCTATGAACTCCGAAGGTGCCCGAGCATTTATGTTTTGCTGTACAAATAGGGGCAAGCGAGATACCACTTTATCATATCCTTTTATGAACATTGCAATCTTGCTGATAGACATGATTCATGATGCTTATTATTAATTTGTTGGTACCTTTTCCATGATTGACATAGCTATTAGATGACTTTATTTGCATGTATCTTATTATGAATTGCCTAAGTACTTGTCCATATCATGAGAATATTTACATCATATGAACAAATGTGTTCATGAAAGTTCTTTTATCGCACTCAATTGTTAATCTGAATTGCTTGAGGACAAGCAATAAGCTAAGCTTGGGGGAGTTGATACGTCCAAAACGTATCTACTTTCCCGAACACTTTTGCTATTGTTTTGCCTCTAATTTGTGTATTTTGGATACAACTAACACGGACTAACGTTGTTTTCAGCAGAATTGCCCTGGTGTCTTGTTTTTGTGCAGAAACTCAACTTTCAGGAAAATCCCCGGGATTAATTCCAAAGGGCCTATTTCCCCAGAAGATTCACGGAGCCAGAAGGGCAGGCCAGGGGGAGGCCCACGGCCTCCACACCATAGGACGGCGCGGCCTGGGAGGGGGGCATGCCGCCTTATGGTGACTCCGCCTTGGCCAGCCTCCGATGCCCCCCTCTGGACTACTTAAGGGCTTCGACCTAAAAACGCATGTGGGGTTAGACGAAATTGCCAGAAGACATCCAGAACACCGCCGCCATCGCGAAACTCCGTCTCGGGACCAAAAACTCCGTTCTGGCACTCCGCTGGGACGGGGAATTGGAGGAGATCATCGCCATCATCACCACCGACGCCCCTCCATCAACCAGCTAGCCATGCTTCCCCCATCCATGTGTGAGTAATTCCCCCGCTGTAGGCTGAAGGGGATGGTAGGGATTGGATGAGATTGGTCATGTAATAGCATAAGATTGTTAGGGCATAGTGCCTAGTATCCGTAATTGGTACTTTTATGATATTGTTGCAACTTGTTATGCTTAATGCTTGTCACTAGGGCTCGAGTGCCATGATCTCAGATCTGAACATGTTATTGTTTCATGATGATATTCATTGTTTTATGATCTTACCTGCAAGTTGTATACACATATTGCTGTCCGGAACCCGAGGCCCCAAAGTGACAGAAATTGGGACAACCGGAGGGGAAGGCGGTGATATGAGGATCACATGTGTTCACGGAGTGTTAATGCTTTGCTCCGGTGCTCTATTAAAAGGAGTACCTTAATTTCCAGTAGATTCCCTAGAGGCCCGGCTGCCACCGGCTGGTAGGACAAAAGATGTTGTGCAAGTTTCTCATTGCGAGCACGTACGACTATATATGGAACACATGCCTATGGTTATTTAGTACTTGGATACCGCTTTATTATTATCTGCAAATGCCCTACCTTGATTGTTACATGAGTTCTCTCATCCATGCAGCGCCCGTTCATCCATCCCTGTGCCTACAATATTTTAATCCTGCTGTTTACTATAATCACTACTGCTGTCTTTGTTATATGCCGTTGATATTTCACTACTGCTACTGCTATAAAACTATTGCTACTGATAAACTCTTGCGAGCAAGTCTGTTTCCAGGTGCAGCTGAATTGACAACTCCGCTGTTAAGGCTTACAAATATTCTTTGGCTCCCCTTGTGTCGAATCAATAAATTGGGTTTTACTTCCCTCGAAGACTGTTGCGATCCCCTATACTTGTGGGTCATCACTCATCTTTGCCACCACCGACGTGCACGCTTGGGGAAATCCCGGGGCTATTGGCGGTGGCATGCCTCCCCTTATACATCGCGTGCGGAGGGCCCCAAGATCTGCGGCGCCGCCTTCCATGGCCGGTGGCGGCTCTGGTATGGCAGTGGATCATCGAGGTCTTGGGCGGGACTTGATACGTCTAAAACGTATCTACCTTCCAAAACATTTTTGATGTTGTTTGCCCTCTAATTTGTGTGTTTTGAATACAACTAACACGGACTAACGTTGTTCTCAGCAGAATTGCTCTGGTGTCTCGTTTTTGTCTAGAAATCCAACTTTCAGGAAAATTCCCGGAAAATATCGGAAAGTCCCTATTTCACCCGAAGACTCACGGAGCCAGAAGACGAGACAGAGAAGGGCCACGAGGGGCCCACACCTGGCCTAGGCACATGCCAGCCCTGGCTGCGCCTATGGGTGGTGTGGCCGCCTCGGCCACCCCCTCGACTTCTCCTCTGGACTATATTAAACCTCTGACCCTAAAAATAGAGGGGGCTTCGACGTTTTTCCAGAAAGAGTTCCACTGCTCCGCCGCCACCAGAAAACCCAATTCGGGAACCAGAAACTCCGTTCTGGCACCCTACCGGGACGGGGAATTGGAGGAGATCATCGCCATCACCGATGCCTCTCCATCAACCATGCATGATTCCTCCATCATCCATGTGTGAGTGATTCCCCGCTGCAGGCTGTAGGGAGTTAGTAGGGATTGGATGAGATTGTTCATGTAATAGATGTGGTGACCCAACATACCACTGCATAGTGTAGTATGCAAGTCGTTGACATAACACCAATGAAACACCGTTCCATTAGTATTACATCTCTCAGAGTGGTACAACAGAAACATATGTGGGTCCAAGGCATGTCTATAGAATTACACACAAACTCAGCACAGCTTCCTACTTAACAATGAGGTAAAACTGCAGATAAACTCCAGAAGGCCGACTTGTAGCCTAATCTTATCACGAAATCTATCTATAGAGAATTTGACTAGCTATAGAGGCTATGACTGGATTCTAACTAAATAGGAGCTAGATTTCGGGAGCTAGTTCCCTTCTACTGCTAATCTAGGTTTTCTCCATCGGGAATGTGGTGTTTGACTCCTTTGGAAGGATCTTATCTCTAGAAGTAGTTGTTGACTCCTCAGTCTTCGAGTTGCACTGTAGATCCTCCTTCGATGTCTCCATATCTAAGCAGGGTATTTAAAGAGGGATGAGTACGAGCGTACTCAACAAGTTCATTATAGGAAAGATGTGTTTAATTCACTAGCTACAACCATAGACCAGAAAGTCATAGGCAATGCAAGTTTTTGTAAACATTTCTTCAAAAGGTTGCTTTTATTCTGAAGAACTATGTCCGTCAGTCTTCACCGGGTGTCTAGAACTTCATGGAGTTCCTTTCCGGCCGCGTTCACAGTTCCAAAACCTGGAATAAGGAGTGAAAAGTCACGATTTGATACACTCTGCAGAGGTGTGTTGCTTTACCCATAAGAGATCTTAACCTTGTTGCACAACCGAGTCGCGTGCTCGTCCACACTTCCTTGGTATGGGGCCAGGTACAAGGTCCTAGCCAATCATTGCGTTTCTCCGCGACTCCGGACACCCACCCTTTGTTGCAGTTCCGACTTTGGGTCCTCGCCGGTCAGCATATCCATTGGATATCATCCGACCTCGACTAATATCCCCGTCGGTCAACGTACCCCATTCTTGGGTACCATCCGACCTTGATACCTTCGCCGGCCTTCTGCAACCCATCATAGACCATATTACCGTGGGGAATTAGAATGGGATCCCCGCCCTCAAGTTGCTCTTGCAAGACACAACTGCTACGGTAAGCGCATCCGTTGATGTACGAGAGGGAGAAATACAACTGCCTACTCCGTCCCACTCCAGATCTTATGGTTAACACGGGTCTTACGGCACAAGAATCACTGGATGACATTTGTTGTGAATCCTAGATGGATATAAACCCATTGCAATGGAACCTCCACCATACTCATACCATGGTTCCATTGCCCACCACATAGTCATATTCATAGTTATTAAAATAGTATTTTTGTTTTTTATGCAAGAGTGATAAGTATAGTAATTTGCAAGTAATTTGATAAAAATATTCAAAGTGACATGAGCAAGAGATGAACTTGCCTTTCTTGACTGCAAGATTATGTAGTCAAGGACTTCAATACGGAATAACTCCAAGTTCTGAAATAGCATCATCGTCCGGTAAGGATAATGTTTAAAAGATTGGCAAATATGCTATAATGCATAAGTATGAGATGCAATCGTTCTAAGCGTAACCTAACCCCGATGATTTAGGATTACTGAATTGGAATGATTTCTTTTAGGGTGTTTTTCACTTTTAGAGTGGTTCCATAAACAAGGTTCTTATTAGGGTTTGGTTATCTTAGTATCATAAACAAGTGGTATAATAAGGCATAATAATCAATTTAGCACACAAGGAAAAGTAGTTGGCATAATGTTTAACATGTAAAGAACAATTGTTGGTTTTGGTACTATAGGATATGGTTAATGATTACCTATCATATACTTCAAAAGAATAACTTTTAAAGAACATGTTCTTTAGTGAAGAACCAGTATGAATTAGGTTTGTGGGGTTCTATGGTTTACTAGGGTTCCAATTAGTTTCTGCAGTAAAGATTAGATGGATCACAACAAAGTTGGATTCATCAGTATCTAGAGCTTATATGGTTTTAGTGAAGCATAAGCATCTTAAGCAATTAATTATACATGGTTACTATCCTGGTTGGTATATCTTACTGGTGATAAATAGCTAGGGTTTATAGGTCCTATTAGGCAGGGTTGATGATAACTCTTTATTTTCTTGAAAAGAATAACTTTTGAAAAACATATTACTTAAATAAATAGAAGTATTTCAATTAAGGTTTATGGTGTCTAGGTTTTGCTATTGGATTCACTAAGTAAGGAATAGTTGGTTCTAAAATAGGATAGTTCATAATTCTGTAGTGCTGGTAGGGTTTAGTTGGATATGGATAGGTGATGTATAAACTACTGGACCTAGTTGTTGTTAGGATGGATCACAATGGTTTGATACTAAACATGGATAGTTATGGATGATAACTTGGACATAGGAACTAGGGTTTACACTTGGGTGGTCCTACTGGATTATTTAGGTTTTATTGATATGCATACATGGAATACCAATTTATTAGTAACAAGGTTTCTATATTTCATGTGAACATGGACACGCATTTAGTTGTTAATTATGGATCTATGGATGAAAAGAAAGTAACATGATCACATGTTATAACCTAGGGTTTAGGTTTAGAAGTAAATTAGGGTTCACATAAAATAATAGGGTTAGGTTTTTAGGGTTTCACATGAGATTATGAAATTATAACTTTATTCGTAATGGAACTAGGGTTTCCTATTTTTTATGCAATTCTTAAGTTAATAACTTGATTATCAAGTGGAATTTATTAATAACTTTGAAACAAAAATAATAATGGATTTGGAATTTTATTATTTTTAGAAAATTAATAATTAAGATAAATATTATTGAGGTTTTGAATCCTTCTAATAAGGATTTAATCAGATAATGATAAAAGAAAATTAGTTTTAGTGTTTTCTTTATTTACTTAATGGTTTTTATTTATTTTAGAAAGTTTTACTAATTATTGAATTTAGTTGAATTTAGGATAAAATAAAAGGCTTAAATAATAAAGGTTAAACAATTAAATTTTTATTTTAAATAAAAAATTCATATTATATTTTTATTAGATATATTTTATTTTTGTGAGCATTTTGATATCTCATTTGTATTTTTCTGAGTTTAAATGAATTTTATACAATTTATCAAAGTTTATGATGTTTTGTGAAATTTTAAGTAAACAGGAAATACTGCTTGTACCCTGTCTAACTCTACTCATAGTCACAGACACGTGGGACCAAGGACCACGTTAGCTGCGAGGTGGCCTCGACCAAAGTCAATATTGTTGACTGCACTCGGGGCTCACCGCCGGTGATCAGTTGGGGACGATGGCGTCAATACATGATTCACACGACTCCGTGGCTAGGTTATTGTGATGCGCAACAACAGTACGAGCAGAATGAGCGGAAGAATGGACCAAATGGTCACCGGACTTCGCTTCGGCGACCGTTACTGCGGCGGCGCAACTCCGGTCATTCACCACAAAGTGCTAGGATGATCTAGAGATTAAAATAAGAGGTTCTAAAGGTGCGCAGGCTCACCCTGGTGACGAGGAGATGCTCGGTGAGGCCGCGGGAGCTCAGAGGCCAGCACACTGTCGCGGATTCCGGCGATGGCTGGCGGAATAAATTGATAAAATTCTCTCAATTGAGAGCGCCCCTTCTCGATTCCTTCCTCCAGGCGGATCATCAAGTCGCGGTAGAGCTCGTAGGCGACTTAATGTACCTTGGGGTGGCCTCAAACGCCGGCTAGCCAGAGAACCTACCGACGGTGGTTTCGATATCTGTGGAAGATATTAAGGAATTCAGAGGGTTTGAGAAGATTTCAGAGCTCGATATAGGTCCAGTGGTTCTTCCTGAGCTTTTATAGCTCGAGGCACGGTCGACAACGACGACAAGCGTCGGTGACGGACGGCCAGGATACGATGGATGTGTGAGCTAGGGTTTCGAGCGGGAATCGTGATGCTTCAGATGGATATGGATGCGGATGACTTGCAGGCCATGCTAGACAGTCGCGTGCTCCCCAAGGGGATCAGGACGACGGCTGGGACGTAGCATTGGTGCGGTGTCGACTAGCAGGAGGAAGACGAAGACCTCGTCCGACCTCCTCGATTTATTTTTTACACGGTGAAACGGTATTATCTAGGTTGGGCTAGCGCGGGGCTGCTTTCTTGGGCCAACTCCTGGGCTACGGTGGACTAGTCTGGCTGGATGCCCTTTCTCTCCTCTTCTTATTTCTTTTCTATTTTATTCCCTGGTTTGAATTTACTATTTGAATTCAAATTTGACCTGGAGTAACTCAAATGTGTGGTTTGTTTTGGAATGTATTAAGATGATTCCAATATCATTATTTTATATTTGAAATATTCCAGGGGTATTTGTATTTTATATTTTGCTAGTAACTTAATATCTAAAATAAGTATATACTTGGCTTGCTTTCATTCATTCTTTATATTTTTACTTAATTTTGTTTGTATGATTTGACTTTGGAGACTTCTTTACCAAATACATCAGAGACAAACATTATGTCCTAGTTTGTGTTGGAAATATAGTTTGTACATTTGTATATTTCCTTTCCAATTATTGTATTGGTAATGGTGAAGGTATTTTTATTATACTTGCAAAATTGGCTAATGATAATTAGGGTTTTAGTGGCATTCATTTGCAAGTAAGTTATTTGAAAGAGAAAGCTTGTTGTTTGATTTCTTATTTGAGAATGTTCACATTTTCCTATTATTTTATTTGCACACCTAGGTGCTAGTGAATAATAAATTCTACTAAAACTCCTTCCAAGGTTTGCACTATTACCATTCTACACATAGATTTGAAATATCTAGTGTATATGCTATTCTCATCAGGGTTTCCCTTGGGTTATAAAAATGAGTAGTTGATCACACCTGATAGATTTAAGTATAGCTTTAGCACTAGGTTTTTCTTATGTTCAATAATTTAAACATAAGGTACAAATGTAATGTGGTTCCAGTGTTCTACTTATGTGTTATCACCAGAATTTGACCGGATCAGAGGTGGGCCGCGATTAAGATGGGCTTAAAGAATATACATGGAAGAAATACATGAATCGGCCTTGTATACAAAGTTTGGGCTAGTTTGCCCGTGTATCTGTAAATATAGTAGGATACGTGTCGGTTAGATAGAATTTGGCTCGTACACGGTTGGGATTATTCCCACGTTAGAAAGTCTACGGACTATAAATATGTATCTAGGGTTATTGAGAAAGACAACAATCACGTTCACCACAAACCAATCTAGGCGCATCGCCAACTCCCTTGTTTCGAGGGTTTCTTCCGGATAAGCATCATGCTGCCTAGATCGCATCTTGCGATCTAGGCAGTACACGTTTATTCGCTGTTCATGCGTTGCTCGTGTTGAAGCCTTATTGATGGCGAGCAACGTAGTTATCATAGATGTGTTAGGGTTAGCATTGTTTCATCGTATCACATGCTTTCGTCCATGCAACCCTTAGACGTCTAGCCGCCCTTACACCTATCTTAGGTGTAAGGGCGGCACCTCGCTTGATCATTATTTAGTAGATCTGATCCGTTATGATTGCTCCTTGTTCTTCAAGGATTAGTTTAATATCTGCATAGTTAGGCCTTGCAAACGGGTTGAAGGATCCATTAGCACGTAGGGTGTAGTTTGCTAGCCCTAGATGAGATGTTCCGGGGATCAACTTCATGTTGGTTTTTAGGCCTCGTCTAGGGTCGGTTTATTATCACCGTGCGTGGCTGCCAGGCTCAATCACGCGTAGGATGTTTCGATTATGTGGTGAAAACCCTAAATCGTCGTAGGTCGTTTTAGCTTTATATTGATCAAGCAGGACCACCATGTGATCGTATACCTCATACGAATCATGGGCGGATCGGCTCCTTGAGCCGATTCACGGGACAACTCGAGAGCCGATCGAGGCTCGTATTTAATGTTTACGTGTATGCCATGCAGGAAACTAAGCGAAGCAAATCCATCACCTTCCCGACCGGGTATAGGTCAGGTGGCACGCCCTTGCACCGAGCATCGGACGTGCGTGCCGAGGCTTTGCGGGCCGTCGCTTGAGGGACCGGGGCCAGCCGCGATCCCGGGAGCCTCCCGGCTCTACTCGTGTTGCTCGTCGGCTGCTCGCCGGTGGGTTTCCGACCGCAACACATTCCGGCACGCCCGGTGGGACAGTCTTCGACATCAAGCGCATCGCCATCTACATCTGAGATGGCGGAAGGAACTCCAGTCACGTACGAAGATCTGACTGAGGAGCTCAAGAAGAAGTATGACGAGGTCAAAGCTATCCTTGAAGCCGACCTCATCGGCTCTTTCCAGAGAACCCGCTCACACGGCATTAGATGGAAAGGGTTCTCACCTGAAGGCGCGCTCGATGGAGTGGACCTGTCCGCCCCGTCAGAAGAACGCACCAGGTCTCTGCGTCAGGAGATTTATTTCATGGTAGCTCATTCGCTGCACCGCCATTCTGAGAGCCTGGTGAACACTTTGGAGCGTGTCGCCCTTCGGGTGATCTAGGAAATCATGAGGCATCAGTACTCTCCGTCAGGACCAGCTCTAGGGACTCACCAAGGAGAGATACCACTCCGAGTCCCGACCACCGCTGCCATTCGCGTTGGCAGCACCGAAGTGCCGAGTTCACCGGCATACGTCGTCTACAAGATCGGTGGTGACCCTAGTGATTACCGGTTCTTGTATGAGGCGCCTAAGGAGATCCCTCACGGATACACGTGCACATACGTGCCATACTGCAAGAATCGGGCACTCACGAACCGGACCGCAACAAGCGGGGACTTACGGAACAACGAGCAGGGATTTCCGGAACGGCGAGGAGGAACTTCGGGAACGGATCTTGAGAAGCGAGACGTGGCTAGCTAAGTATGCCACTCCGACGAACCTCCGGAGCTCAACTCCTGCGGTTGGCTCGGGGCTTGAGAAGCAAGCGTGGCTGGCTAAGTATGCCACTCCGGCGAATCTTCGTAGTGCGACTCCTGCAGCCAGGCACCGCGGATCGGATCAGTACAATCTTGAGAGACCGAGTTCGGCATGGTGCCGAAAAGGAGGGCAATCGGCTATTCCAAGCCGTACCCCAACGAGTACGAGTTGATCCCACTACCACCCAAATATCGGCTCCCTAAATTCTCCAAGTTTAGTGGATCGGATGGCTCCGACTCAATCGAGCATGTGAGCCGATATTTGGCACAGCTGGGCACGATCTCAGCATCAGATGAACTACGTGTGAGGTTCTTCGCACAGTCCCTCACAGGATCGGCTTTCGGGTGGTACGCATCGCTGCCACCAGACTCAATCCGGACTTGGAAGCAGTTGGAAGAGCCGTTCCACATGCAGTATCACTCAGAGGCTTCCGAGGCTGGCATTGCCGATCTAGCACAAGTACGACAGAAGCGCGGAGAAACAGGTGTCGGAATACATCCAGGCGCTTCGGGACCGTTAGGAACCGATGCTATTCGGCTCGTGTGATCGAAAAAGAAGCGATCGAGTTGGCGGTGGTGGGTCTCGCGTCACCGATCAAGGATGTGGCCTCCCAAGCGAGACTACCCTTCACCGGCGCATATGGTGCGAAGCTGTCATTATATGAACGAGCGCCACCCGGAGGTGTACCGGGATAAATTCAAGCGTGCGGTGGTCCTTGTTGAGGCAGATGAAGATGAAGGCTCGCGGGAGATCAAGAGGTAGCGGTGGCTGAATGGACTCGGGGGCAAGCCCCGTGTCCTGCAAGTGGGTTAAGCCACAAGGTCCTCCAAGAGGGTTTGACTTCGACGTGACCAAGGCTGAGCAAATTTTCGACCTCTTACTTAAGGAAAAACAGCTAAAGGTACCCGAAGGCCACAAGATCCCCACGGCACAGGAGCTGAACGGAAAGCCATACTGCAAGTGGCATAACACGTTCACCCATGCCACCAACGACTGCAGTGTGTGGCGTCAGCAGATCCAAATGGCGATAGAACAAGGGCGTCTAATTTTCAGCCAGTACGCCATGAAAGTCGACACACACCCCTTTCCCGCCGTTAACATGGTGGAATGCACTTACCCTGGGAGGTGCCAGCCAATAGTCTCGTTCAACATCAACATGGTAGGACCTGGGCACCACCCTGGTAAGGACAGAGACGAGGGCAGCTGCTCTCATAACAAGGACAAAGAGGAAGCCATTCCACGCGATCGGCTCCAGCACTTCCCAAAAATCCTGGTTACAATCAAAATGAAGGCCGATTCCGGCAATCGGCCCGTATTATCCTTACCATACGTTTTCCCTGTATTCAGTGTCGATCTCACAGGTGACGGAAAGCTAGGGTATGGGTTTACATCGGCTGATGAGCTAGAAGAAGTCGACATTGGTCCTGGGGATAAGCCACGACCAACTTTTATCAACAAGAAGTTAGATCCACATCTCAGGAGTCAGATGATAGCTCTGTTAAAAGAATACCCAGATTGCTTTGCATGGGATTACACAGAGATGCCTGGGTTAGACAGGAGCATCATTGAGCATCGGCTCCCCCTTAAGAAAGGATTTCGGCCATTCCAACAACGAGCACGTCAGATGAGGATCGAAATTCTGGAAGAGGTCAAGAAAGAGATCGAGAAGATGTTGGCCGCCGGGTTCATCAGGCCATGCAGGTATGCTGAATGGATCTCCAGTATCGTACATGTAGAGAAGAAGGACGGCCGATGGCGTGTGGCCATAGATTTCCGAGATCTCAACAGAGCCACTCCAAAAGATGAATATCCGATGCCTGTGGCAGAAACGTTGATCAATGCAGCTGCTGGCCACAAGGTGTTGAGCTTCATGGATGGAAACGCCGGCTATAACCAAATCTTCATGGCTCCAGAAGATATACACAAGACCGCATTCAGAGTACCAGGGTCAGTAGGCTTGTTTGAATATGAAGTCATGACCTTTGGGTTGAAGAATGCTGGTGCAATGTACCAAAGAGTCATGAATTATATATTTCACGATCTGATCGGCAAGTTGGTGGAAATCTACATCGACGACGTGGTGGTCAAATCTGTCTCCATGGAGGGACATTTGGATGATTTGCGACGCATCCTAGACCGAACTCGGAAGTTCGGACTGAGAATGAATCCAAAGAAGTGTGCCTTTGGTGTGACGGCTGGTCAGTTCCTAGGTTTTTTGGTTCATGAACGAGGAATTGAGATCGGCCTGAAAAGTCAAGAGGCAGTGCGTACCATGCAGCCGCCTACCACGAAGAAGGAGCTCCAACGTCTTATCGGCAAGATCAACTTCGTCCGACGATTCATCTCTAACCTGTCAGGACGAATTGAGCCGTTCATGGCGTTGGTGAAGATTAAATCCGATGACGAGTTTCACTGGGGGGCAGAACAGCAGCAGGCGTTTGACGAGATTAAGCGGTATCTAACAACGCCGCCTGTGCTAGTTCCACCCCAACAAGACAGGCCGTTCTATATCTACTTATCAGTAGCTGACACGTCCATCGCTTCGGTGGTGGTGCAACTCTATGAGGGTGTTGAAAAGGTCATTTTCTACCTCAGCGGAGAAGGATGTTGGACGCGAGAGACAAGGTATCCCGAGGTCGAGAAGCTATGCCTCCGCTCGTTCTTCACCTGCACCAAGCTTCATCATATCCTTTTGACGGCGAGAGATCATCGTCGTATGCAAGTCGAACGTTGTCAAGCACATGCTGTCGGCTCCTGTTTTGAAAGGCCGACTTGGTAAGTGGATGTTTGCATTGTCGGAGTTCGATCTTCGGTATCAGCCTGCGAAAGCAGTCAAGGGACAAGCGTTGGCCGATCTTATAGCGGAACGGATTAATACTAATATAGCAGCACTATCTGTACGTGCATGGGCTATGTTCTTCGATGGATCGGCTTGTGATGATGGTTGTGGCATCGGCATTCTGCTCGTGTCGCCTCGGGGGGCAACATATTCTTTCGCCATCAGGCTATCCACCCCTTGCACCAACAATGTCGCTAAGTATGAGGCAGTGCGCAAGGGAATGGAGTTGCTTTTGGAAGCCGGGGCAGAGGCGGTGGAGCTTTTTGGAGACTCGAAGTTGGTGATCTCCCAACTCACGGACGAATACAAGTGCGAGAGTGAGTCACTCTTTCCATATTGGATGGAATGTCGTGAGCTGATGACACATTTTAGGTACATCAATTTCAATTGGGTCCCAAGGTCTCAGAATACCGACGCCAATGATCTCGCACAGATGGCGTCAGGATACAAGGACATACCGGACGGGTCGAGAAGTTCGAGGTGCGGTTCTCGGAACAGGATGACTGGAGAGCCGATATCTTCAATTACTTGAAGGATTCGGCTCGGGTGGCACCTAAACGGATAAGATACAAGGCTATGAAATATGTCCTTATAGGAGATGACATGTTCTACAGGACGTTGGAAGGGTTACTACTCAAATGCCTGGGACCAACTGAGTCTAATCGGCTCTTACATGAGGTGCATGAAGGCGCATGTGGAACTCACCAATCGGCTCATAAAATGAAGTGGTTAATTAGGCGATC
>NW_025900042.1:0-31663 GCF_022539505.1 Lolium rigidum
TCTATGTACTTTGTCGTAATGCCCAATTAAATCTCACTATATTTATCATATCATGTATATGCATTGTTATGCCTTTCTCTATTTGTCAATTGCCCGACCGTAATTTGTTCACCCAACATGCTTTTATCTTATGGGAGAGACACCTCTAGTGAACCGTGGACCCCGGTCCTATTCTTTACATAGCATACAATCTACCGTAATTGTGTTTACTCGTTTTCTTTGCAAACATCTTCCACTCGATACGTTTAATCCTTTGTTACGACGAAGTCGGTGAGATTGACAACCTCACCTGTTTCGTTGGGGCAAAGTACTTTGGTTGTGTTGTGCGAGGTTCCGCGTTGGCGCCGAATCCACGGTGTTGCGCCGCATCACATTTCGCGACCATCAACCTTCAACGTGCTTCTTGGCTCCTACTGGTTCGATTAAACCTTGGTTTCATACTGAGGGAAACTTGCTTCTATACGCATCATACCTTCCACTTGGGGTTCCCAACGGACGTGTGTATCTACGCGTATCAAAGATATATCAGTAGGTATCAATTTATCTAAATCAAGTCTCTTATAAAGAGAGAAAGGCATCACACTCACCCCTGCCCCTAAATCACATAGAGCAGTTCTAACATAATTATTCTTGATGGAACAAGGAATAGTCGGTATACTCGGGTCGCCCAACTTCTTTGGAATCTTACCATTGAAGGAGTAATTAGCGAGCATAGTAGAAATCTCCTCATTGGGGACTTTCCTTTTGTTAGTAACAATATCTTTCATATACTTTGAATAAGGAGGCAATTTAATAGCATCAGTCAAAGGAATTTGCAAAAATAAAGGTTTCATCCAATCACAAAATTTATTATAATGTTCCTCTTCCTTTGATTTTAGTTTCTTAGCAGGAAAAGGCATTTGCTTTTGAACCCAAGGTTCTCTTTCATTACCATGCTTCTCAGTAATAAAGTCTTCTTTAGTGTACTTTTTATTTTTAGCAGGCTTTTCAGGTTCTTTTTCAATTTCTTCTTTATCAGGAGTATCATTCTTATCATTATCTTCCTCATGTTCATTACCACTTTCAGTTTCAGCATCAGAAATAGAAATACTATTAGGATCATTAACAAGTTCAGAGGATTCTACAACATTCTTATGTTTCTTTTTCTTTTTCTTAGATGGAGCACTAGTTTTAATTAGTTGAGAATCTTGTTCAACTCTTTTGGGATGCCCTTCAGGATATAGAGGATCCTGGGTAGAAGCACCACCTCTAGTTGTTACTTCACAAGCATGTTTTTCTTTAGAATTATTTCCCAACAAGTCATTTTGCACTTTAGTAAGTTGATCAATTTGAGTTTGAACCATTTGAAAATGTTTAACAAGTATCTTAACATCATTGGAGGTTCTCTCCACAATACCATGCAATTCACTAATAGCTCGGGAATTTTCCATTAAATGATTCTCTACTCTCATATTAAAGTTTTCTTGCTTAACAATATAATTATCAAATTCATCTAAGCATTGAGCAGGAGATTTTGAATACGGAATATCTTCCCTAGTAAAGTGTTGAAGCGAGTGTACCTCAATCATGGATGAAGGGGGAATTGTCTCACATATATCTTCTATAGGAGGTAAATTCTTCACATCTTCAGGTTTAATACCTTTCTCCTTAAGAGACTTCTTGGCTTCCCTCATATCTTCATCATTCAATTTAATCATACCCCTCTTCTTCACTATCGGTGTCGGGGTTGGTTCGGTGTAGACCAATCATCATGATTC
This sequence comes from Lolium rigidum, assembly GCF_022539505.1. Classification (NCBI taxonomy): domain Eukaryota; kingdom Viridiplantae; phylum Streptophyta; class Magnoliopsida; order Poales; family Poaceae; genus Lolium; species Lolium rigidum. The sequence goes on from NW_025900042.1 coordinate 1,758, forward strand.
CGGCCTATTTTAGCCAATAATTCTTCGAGCGTCTTCGGAGTTCTTTTCCTGAAAACACAACCAGCACAACTATCCAGGTATGCCCTAGACTCAATAGTTAGTCCACTATAAAATATATCAAGTAAATCATGCTTTTCTAAATCATGGTCGGGCTGAGCTCTAATAAGAGAACGAAATCTCGCCCAAGCCTCGTGCAATTTCTCTCCATCTTCCTGGTCAAAATTATAAATTCTCTCGCAAAGCAGCATGTTGAGCACTAGCAGGAAAGTATTTTCGAAAGAAAACATCACGCAAATCAGCTTGGACTTTTAATAGAACCAGGAGGCAAATTATTATACCAAGTTTTAGCATCATCCTTTAATGAGAACGGAAAAATTTTAGCGACAAAATAAGTACGCATCTTGACATCATCAGAAAACACGCCACTAAGAGTAGATAACTCAGTCAAGTGTTCAACAAAACTTTCTTTTTCAGTACCACAAAAGGGTGTTTTCTCAACAATAGCTATATGAGATAGATCAAGAGAAAAATCATAATCTTTATCCCTAATGTTTATAGGAGATGTGGCAAATTTAGGATCAGGAGATGGTTTATATCTAACAGCATGTTCTGCAAGCAACTTTTTAATTTTTCTTGCATCAGTAGTAGCCTTGCATTTTTCAATAAAATCATTATCAAGCTCTACATAATCCTCATCAAGATCATCACTAGAATAATCAACAGACTCAGGTGAATTAACAGGTGTAGCAGCATTAGGAGTTTCAGTATTTTCAATTTGTCTAGACTTAGCAATTGTAGCATCTAGAAAAGATCCCAATGAACCACTATCATCAAGCACAGCAGAAACATTATCAATATTATGAGAATTTTCGGATTCAGCAGAAGTACCAAGCACACGAAGCATGTGGCGGTGAAACAAGTTTATCAATCACGAGATGGTGAATCAAGAGCAGCAGAGGTACTCGTAGTTGTACCTTTTCTTGTAGTGGATGGTAATATGGCGATCTTAGTATCGCGAGGTTTACCCATAATGGAGAATTTGCAGCGAACAATATCAATCCAAGTGAACTTCCAAATAAAGCTATGCTCCCCGGCAACGGCGCCGTGAAAATAGTCTTGATGACCCACAAGTATAGGGGATCGCAACAGTCTTCGAGGGAAGTATTACCCAATTTATTGATTCGACACAAGGGGAGACAAAGAATACTTGTAAGCCTTAACAGCGGAGTTGTCAATTCAGCTGCACTTGGAAACAGACTTGCTCGCAAGAGTTTATCAAGTAGTAACAGTTTTATGGCGGTGGAAATAGCGAAATAACAAGCAGCGGTGAAATAAAGACAGCAGTAGTGATTATAGTAAACAAGCAGGATTAAAATACTGTAGGCATAGGGACGGATTTAACGGGCGTTGCATGGATGAGAGAAACTCATGTAACAATCAAAGCATTGGCATTTGCAGATAATAATAAAACGGTATCCAAGTACTAATCAATCAATAGGCATGTGTTCCATATTTAGTCGTACGTGCTCGCAATGAGAAACTTGCACAACATCTTCTGTCCTACCAGCCGGTGGCAGCCGGGCCTCTAGGGAAACTATCGGATATTAAGGTACTCCTTTTAATAGAGTACCGGAGCAAAGCATTAACACTCCGTGAACACATGTGATCCTCACATCACTACCATCCCCTCCGGTTGTCCCGATTTCTGTCACTTCGGGCCATTGGTTCCGGACAGCGACATGTGTATACAACTTGCAGGTAAGATCATAAACAACGAATATCTTCATGAATAAATAACATGTTCAGATCTGAGATCATGGCACTCGGGCCCTAGTGACAAGCATTAAGCATAACAAGTTGCAACAATATCATAAAAGTGACATCTACGGATACTAGGCACTATGCCCTAACAATCTTATGACTATTACATGACCAATCTCATCCAATCCCTACCATCCCCTTCAGCCTACAGCGGGGGAATTACTCACACATGGATGGGGGAAACATTGCTGGTTGATGGAGAGGCGTTGGCGGTGATGGCGGTGAAGATCTCCTCCAATTCCCCGTCCCGGCAGAGTGCCAGAACGGAGACTTCTGCTCCCGCGACGGAGTTTCGCGATGTGGCGGCTCTGCGGAGGGTTTCGGCGATGTCGACTTCTCTCGTGCGTTTTTAGGTCGAACCCGATAAGTAGTCCAAAGGGGGCGTCGGAGGCCAGCCGAGGGGGCCGGACCACATGGCCGCGCGGGCCCCCCGGGCCGCGCCGCCATGTGGTGTGGGGCCCTCGGGCCTCCACCTCCTTCGCCCTTCCGGCTCCGTCAATATTTTGGTAAAATAGGGCCATCCGAAGAAATTCCGAGGATTTTCCCGAAAGTTGGATTTCGCACAAAAACGAGACACCGAGAGCAGTTCTGCTGAAAACAGCGTTAGTCCGTGTTAGTTGTATCCAAAATACACAAATTAGAGGCAAAACAATAGCAAAAGTGTTCGGGAAAGTAGATACGTTTTGGACGTATCAACTCCAGGGGGTAGGTCGGCGCGGCCAGGGCCTGGGCCGCGCCGGCCTCCCTCCTGGCCGCCTCGTGGCCCCACTTCGTTAGGTCTTCGGTCTTCTGGAAGCTTCGTGCAAAAATAGGACCCTGGGCGAAAGTTTCGTCCAATTCCGAGAATATTTCTTTACTAGGATTTCTGAAACCAAAAACAGCAGAAAACAAAGAATCGGCTCTTCGGCATCTTGTTAATAGGTTAGTTCCAGAAAATGCATAAATATGGCATATAATGTGCATAAAACATGTAGGTATCATCAATAAAGTAGCATGGAACATAAGAAATTATCGATACGTTGGAGACGTATCAGCGCGCTTCAGGTTCGTGATTATCTTGACTTTTGTACGAGGACGTTGTCTCTGGTCTACGGCACCATGTTTCCTCGCAATAAGATGCCAGAGACTCTTCCTGCTTTAATGGACAAATTTCGGGATGCTCCTCGAATCCACGGCTTTGTGCGGGCCCAATTAGCTGCTGGCGCAAGGTTTGCTATGATCATGATCAAAATTTGCTACCCGAAGTTAGACGTGAGCCAAGTTGTTCCAAAGTGCTTGGCCAAGATGGCGAAGAGGAGGAAAAACTTCAGCAAATATGACGACGTTGTGACTCCTGTTGCCGAAGATATGATGGATGAACTTCTTCGGATGGACTCTGAATTCTTCTTGAAGGGCAGCTATGCTGAGCATAGCACTCGTGCTATAAATAATGAGCGGTTGACAATAGACAATATACTAGGAAATCCTTGAAGATAAACTGTTCCGAGGATTGTATCTTTTGTATATAATCTGTATTGTAAAGTCACTATATTTTTATTTTCAACGCCAAGCCCCCGGGCGTTTTGTTGGTGATATTTTTGTTTTATAATGCGAGGTTGTACCAAGGCAAAATAAATTATATTGTGTACTATTTTTGCGGGTATGAGCCCCCGAGCATTATGTTGACCGCTGTTTGTCGATATCTTTTTATTTTGGCGAGGTATTATATACCAAGGCGAGATGTTTTTGCGAGTTGTATTTTGTCGGCACTGTGTATATATATTGTATCTTCTAGGGGGAAGCCCCCGAGCCTGTCAAAAAGATATATACTCCATTATCTTTATTATATTGCAGCACCGCGAGCCCGCTTCATTAAAAACCTTTCCCGGCCCCACTCGGTGCCCCGAAAAAGGAAAAGAGTGCGTCTGAAAACTCGCGGGCGTTTCAGTACATTGTATGTTTACAAAGGAGACTATATTTCGGCTTCTAAGCGTAGAAACGCCTGAGCTGCGCCACGTTCCAAGGGTTTGGCTCGGCAATCCCCGTCTTCTTGTCCTTGATTCTGTATGCTCCTCCTTCGATTACTTCTGTGACGATGTAAGGTCCAAGCCACGGTGACTCGAGTTTTTCATGACTTTTTTTATTAAGTCGCAAAACCAAGTCGCCAACTTGAAAAGATCTCGGTCGCAATCATCGACTGTGGTAGTTTTCAGGTCCTGTTGATATTTGGCGACTCGTGACAGGACTTCATCTCGAGCTTCATCAAGTGCGTCGACATCATCCTCCAAAGCTTTTCTCGAAGTTTCTTCATTATATTCTGTAACTATTGGAGAATCATGCTCTATTTCTATCGGCAGAACTGCCTCGGCTCCGTGGACTAGGAAAAAACGGTGTCTCCTGCGTCGCCGTATTTGGTGTTGTTCGAATACTCCACAACACGCTTGGCAGCTCCTCTGGCCAAGTATGTCGAGCTTTTTCCAATGGTCCCAACAGGCGCTTCTTGATACCATTGCAGACGATGCCATTGGCCTTCTCGACTTGACCGTTGGTTTGTGGATGTGCGACAGACGCAAAACTCAGTTTGATGCCCACTTCTGCACAATATGCTTTAAACTCCTTGGACGTAAAGTTACTGCCATTGTCTGTGACGATGCTGTGAGGGACTCCAAATCGAAAGACGATGCTTTTCACAAACTTGATTGCCGACGCGCCGTCCGGTGAATTTATCGGCTTTGCTTCTATCCATTTAGTAAATTTGTCGACAGCAACGAGCATATACTCATATCCTCCTGGCGAAGCTTTATGTAGTTTGCCTACCATATCGAGACCCCATTGAGCAAAGGGCCAAGATAATGGGATTGTCATTAGTTCTTCTGCCGGCGAGTGAGGTTTGGCGGCGAATCTTTGGCACGCATCGCAAGTTCGCTCTATTTCCTTCGCGTCCTCAATTGCTGTTAACCAATAAAATCCTGCTCTGAAGACTTTAGCCGCGATAGCTCGGCTGCTCGCGTGATGCCCGCATATTCCTTCGTGTACATCTTTCAGGATGATCCTTCCTTCTTCGGGTGTACCACATCTCTGTAGCACACCCGAAATACTTCGTTTGTACAACTCCCCTTTTACCACAGTAAAAGCTTTAGATCGCCTAATTATTCGCCTTGCTTCAACTGGATCATCGGGTATTGTTTTCCTTAGGATGTATGATATGTATGCCTGCATCCATGGAATTTGCACCATCATGACTAGCTCATGTTCCTCTTCTTCTTCTTCCAATGATTCTTTGGTGGCACTCGAAGGTTTCTCTTCCTTCTCCTTCTTCTTTGTTTTCATTGGCTTTGTTGATCTCTAGCTTATTTCTTCCCAAAACACGCCTGGAGGAATCGCGAGACATTGTGACCTGATGTTTGCAAGGACATCGGCTTCATCATTGCTCAGTCTGCTGATGTGGTTTACCTCGCATCCATCAAATAATTTTTCCAGCTCATTATACACCTCCTTGTATGCTATCATACTCTCGTTGACTGCATCACATTGATTCATAACCTGTTGTGCCACCAACTGTGAGTCACCGAAGATTTTTAGTCGTGTTGCACCGCAAGCTTTCGCCATCTTCATCCCGTGTATGAGAGCTTCATATTCTGCTTCATTGTTAGACGCATTTGGGAACGTCATCCGTAAGACATACTTCAACTTGTCGCCTTCAGGTGATACTAATATCACGCCTGCTCCAGCGCCTTCTAACCTTTTGGACCCGTCAAAGTTCATAGTCCATGTTCTCGATAAATCTGGAGGCCCCGTGTTTTGTAGCTCCATCCATTCTGCAATGAAATCTGGTAAAACCTGCGATTTTATTGCTTTTCTTTTTTCATACGTGATGTCCCGAGGGGAAAGTTATATTCCCCAAAGGGAGACACGACCCGTAGCTTGTGGGTTGTTCAATATATTTGACAGAGGAGCTTCGTTGACCACTATTATCGGGTGCGCCGAAAAATAGTGTCGCAATTTTCTTGCTGTCGTGAACACTCCATACGCCAGCTTCTGGTATTGGGGGTATCGTTGTTTTGAGGGTGACAGTACTTCGCTGATGAAATATACTGGCCTCTGTACTCCATGGAGTTTTCCTTCTTCTTCTCTTTCAACTACTAGGGCCGTGCTGACCACCTGAGGCGTGGTTGCAATGTATAGGAGGAGAGATTCCTTCTCTTTAGGCTCCACCAAGATTGTTGGTGTCGAAATTGTGCGCTTGAGATTTTCGAAAGCTCTGTCTGCTTCCTCGTTCCATTGAAATTTCTCGCCTTGTTTGATCAATGCGTAGAATGGCAGCGCCTTTTCTCCTAACCCGGCGACGAATCTGCTTAAAGCTGCGACTCGCCCCGTCAGTTGTTGTATTTCTTTCAACTTTGTTGGCTTCCTCATAGTTACAATGGCCTGTATTTTTTCGGGATTAGCTTCAATCCCTCTTGCTGATACTAAGAACCCGAGAAGTTCTCCCGCAGGAACGCCAAAAGAACACTTTGTCGGGTTCAACTTAAGGCAGAATTTGTCGAGGTTGTCGAATGTTTCCTTCAAATCTTCGATCAGTGTTGACCCCTTCTTCGATGTTATCACGACATCGTCAATGTAGACTTGTACATTTTTTCCAATCTGTGTTGCAAGGCACTTCTGCATCATCCGCTGATATGTTGCTCTCGCGTTTTTCAAACCAAAGGGCATTGTTTTGTAACAAAATACGCCGTAAGGTGTTATGAACGCTGTCTTGGCTTCATCATCTTCTTTTAATATGATCTGGTTATAACCAGAATATGCGTCCAAGAAGGAAAGACGTTCACATCCTGCCGTGGAGTCGATGATTTGATCGATCCTTGGGAGGGGAAAGTGATCCTTGGGACAGTGTTTATTGAGACTCGTAAAGTCGACACACATGCGAAGGACTTTCGTGTGTTTCTTCGGCACCATCACTGGGTTAGCTACCCACGTGGCTTCTGTAGATATCTCTTTGATAAAACCAGCATCCTTGAGTCGATCTATTTCTGATAGCATAGCTTTGTGGTTTGGTTCCGAAAAACGCCGCAAAGGTTGTTTGATTGGTCTCGCGAGAGGATCCAAGTTGAGGTGGTGCTCGGCAAGTTCCCTGGGTACTCTTGACATGTCAACTGGACACCATGCGAAGATTTTCCAGTGCTCACGGAGGAACTCGACGAGCGCGCTTTCCTATGCGATATCCATGTTTGTTGCAATGGATGTCGTTTTCTTTGGGTCCGTCGGGTGGATCTGCACCTCTTTTGAATCCTTGGCGGTGTTGAATGTTGGCTCCCTGAGAGACCTCCCTGCATCTGGCAGCACATCATAATCAGTGAGCCTTGGCGCCATATATTCTGCTTGCATCCCGAAAGTTTCGGACAGTCGATGAAAATCCTTGTCGCACTTATCAGACAGTGCGAAACTTCCCTTGATTGTGATAGGTCCCTTGGGTCCAGGCAACCTCCACAATAAGTACGTATAATGTGGTACCGCCATAAACCTGGCATATGCTGGTCGTCCCAACAAAGCGTGATATTGCGACGGGAAATCCACAACTTCAAACTCCAGATTCTCTATCCTGTAGTTTTCTCGGGTTCCAAACTGAACGTCGAGATTGATCTTGCCCAACGGATAACTTGGCTTCTCTGGTGTGATCCCATGGAAACGTGTATCAGTTGGTTTCAGGTTTGCCAGGGATATGTTCATCTTCCTCAATGTATCTGCATACATAAGGTTTAAACTGCTGCCGCCATCTATAAAAACTCTCGACACGTCAAAGCCAGCAATTACTGCTGGTAGGATGAGTGCCGATTGTCCTGGTCGAGGAACTTGCTGTGGATGATCCGCAATTGTGAAGCCAATGTCTTGCCCTGAACAAATTAGGTACTCAACTGTTGGTGGAGGCATCTTTTCTGCCATGAACACTTGCCGTGAAATTACCTTCTGCGCCCTGTTAGATGGCCTAGCTTTCTGAATCATCGAGATCGCACCGTTGGAGTTGGGGTCAACATATGGAGGTGGGTGTGGTGCTGCCGCTATTCTAAGCTGGTGCCGATTTTCATCCGTAATTGCGGGAGGAGGTGGGAGGTGGATTTCGCTCCTTGGCCCCTGGGGATTTCTGTTCATTGCTTGGGCATTTGCAATTCCTGCGGCTCGCAACATTGCTTGAAAATTGCGGCAGTCTTTTTGGAGATGTCCTGACTGCCTTTTTCCGTTGCTGTCGAGATAAAAGTGCATCTGACATGGACCGTTCATCATCTCCTCGGGGGACACATAAGGTCTTTGAAACCTTGATCCGCTATTTTGCCTGTTACCGCGAGAATCACCTCTATTGTCGCCTTGTTGCTCATTACTCCTTTGGTAGTCATCTCGACTATTCCCTCCAGGATTCCCCGGAAACCAGCCGATATATGGCCAGGAGCGTCGTTGTTGTAGAACTGGCGAGAAAATCGCCTTCTATTTTGAAAATTTCGACCGCGATCTTCTTCTGGCGACCTGTGTTGCTTGTTATATATTGCATCTTCTCCATCTGCCCAATTGTTGGCTATCTCCATCTGTGCTGATATTGTCTTAGGGTTAGTTCTCCCTAAGTCCTCGACGAAATCTCCCCGCCGGATTCCTGCCACGAACGCGTCTATTGCTCTCTCGTCAGATATATCCTCTGCTGAGTTTTTGATGATGTTCCACCTCTGTATATATTTTCTCATCGACTCGTCGTGTTTCTGTCGGTACGCCCTCAACTCTTCCAATGACGCAGGTTTCTTGCAGGTGGATCGGAAGTTTCTCACGAAGATATCCTCAAAATTATCCCAGCTGTCGATGGAACCCGGGGAAAGTTTCTTTATCCAAGATCTCGCGGCACCACTCAAATGAACTTGGATACTTTGCATGGCTGTTGCTCTGGTTCCTCCTACCAGCTTCACCATCTCGAGATAATCAACGAGCCAATCCTCGGGATCCTGCAGACCGTCGAATTTCTTGAAATTCTCGGGTAACTTAAACCCTTTTGGGACTCGAGTCTTTCGAACTCTTCTCGTAAAGCACGGGAGCCCACACATATCTTCGTCGGCAACTTCTGGTGAATGCTGACGTTCTCTTCTTTCTTGTCGCGCTCTATCCACCCTTACTTGAGCTGCTGTGTCTCTTTCTCCACTTGTTCTTGGTGGGTCTTGAACCGCTGCGGTGGGTCGTGGACTATTTTGCCGAGGATTTTCTTCGGGAGGCGTGGCTGCAAACGATGTTCCCATAACTCCAACTCCAGCCATTGCCATATTAAACAATGCTTCTCTCGGGTCCCCAGGAGGTGGTCTGGACGCGAGGATGTAAGCTTGCGTTGCCATGTATCCTGCTTCTGGTGTTTTCGGGATGATATTTCCCCTTGTATCAATCGACATGAAGGACATGTCGAGATTTTGAATTATGTTTCCCCTCTCTTCTTCAGGTATATTTTAGTCGAGATCTTGCCCTCCTCCGAGCTTCTCTGTGACTATCTCCCGAAGTTTCTGATTGTCGACTAAGTTCTGCTCGACGCCTGCTTGATGCGGAGGCTGCCTCTTTTCTTCTATTCAGGGATGCTGTCTGTTTTTCCAGCTCCCTACTTACACGAGCAAGTCTATATTGATAAGCTTGCAGTTCTTGTACAGTAGCAGTTGTATTCATTGGTTCTGTGCCGTCCATGGCTTTTGCGGCTCTATCCCACGCTGCTTGCGGGAGTTGAACTCTGTCTCGAGGTGTAGGCCCAACATATTTAGTGCCTAGGCCTCTTCTGAGATCAGCGGGATCGACGTATGGATTTCCCAAATCGTCGAAAGCCTCTGACGTCTCTGGTTCTGCTCGGCTTGCCTCTTCGATTGCATAAACTTGATGATATTTTGAGTATTGTTTTTTGTCGAGATTGGTGACACCATCATAGAGATTGGTGAAGACCTTGCCGATGGCAACAGATTTGTCGATGAAGTTGAAGTTGTCGATGCTGTCGGAATCGCTGCTTATAAAGGAGTCCGCAGACGATTCGAAAGATGTGTCGCTGAAGATCTTGACGAGCTTTCCGCTTGCCTTGGTGTCGATGAAGCGTGGCGACGAAAACTCCTCATCACTCGATGAAAAGCTAGAATCGATCGCCGAAAATTCCGACGAGATCGGAACTTCGAGACGATAAGATCCTTCTTTGTTGACGCCAAATCGGAATTCTCCGAACGTCATGACGATGGGCTCCTCCAGATAGGCACATGCATCCATACGGGAGGGCGGGTGAGGAATAAAATCGACTAGATCAGTTTTTTCCCGTTTACCTCGATCCATCGCATTGCTTGCCACCGACGAAGTCGACGATTCTGGAGGTGCCATCGAGATCAGCTCCTTGCAACCTCTAATTCCCACAGACAGCGCCAATTGACAAAGGATTAATTTGTCAATGCCTACAGATTGTAGACTAGGGTTTTGCTAGAAGTAGAGGGCAAGTAGATCTCGAAGGTTTCAGCCGAAAAGTACTCGCCGATTATGAAAACTAGGGTTCTGTTGACAATTGATTCGATCCTTTCTTTGTCCCTCGACTCCCCCTTATATAGAGGGTGGAGCCGAGGGTTTCGTAATACACAAGTTACAGAGTTCGGGAGGGTTTCGTACCCAGCCCGTAAGATTACAAATCTCTATCTTTCCTAATACAATCTATCTTTCCTTAACACTAAATGGGCTTCCGAGTCTTCTTATTCTTCGAGTCCTGGGCCTTCAGTAAACCCCGGGTACCATCTTTGGCAGGCCCATTGGCGATGCCTATGTCAATGGCGCATAGCCATTTTAACGGAGTTAGGGCCCATCATAACTTCTTTGTTTGTAGTTGGTTTATCATTGTTCAAAATCAATCCTTTGTTCACAAATCATTTATTTGATCACAAAGTAAACCATACCTACAAGGTTTAATATGTACTTCGATCTCCATGGCTTAAAACACTTTGTAGTCATGGGAGCCATGATCGTCGTGGCCGCTTTCGGAACCATTTCCTACGCTGCGCTACTCTGATCATTATGCTCAGGTTCATAAACCTTATCAAGTTCTATTGTCCTCCTACTCAAATATTTCGCTAGAAAACAATTTCTTGGAAATAAGCAAGTAACTATAACAAACACTTTTGTCTTTTACTTCATAGTGGAAAGAATTCCCAATCAATTCTCTGGGATAACCAACAAAGACATTCATCCGATTTTGGTTGTAAACTCACTTACTTATGCTATGCATACCAAAATTTAAGAAAAGAACTATTAGGGTTTATACCCATGCCATAACTCGTATGGTGTCATTTCAACGAATCATGATGATGCTCTATTTAGTGTAAAAACGGTAGTCACTAAAGCATAATCCACAAAAATATAATGGCATCAATATTTTATATCATCATTGACCCAACAAGGTTTGGATACATCTCTCGGATACTCCATCATCACTATGATACTCCAAGAAACGTGAGTTATAGAACAATTTCATAACTCTCTCAGATGTTCGCTAAAAACTCGTAATTCAAATATTTCCACTATGATCCAATCATAGATATTTGACTTTTCTATTACGATGATTTCCACTTCATGCTGAAATTTATTTGAATCCATTCAAATGTTTCAAACTTCTTTCTTATCGAATATATCCACATATATATACTCAATTCATTGTTGGAAGTTTTCATGAAGTAGAAGAATCTCCCGCACACAACTATGCCCGATGAACCACATACATCATCATGTATGTTTCCACTAAGTCAGTTGCCCGTTCAACTCTTGGCCTATGAACGGTATTTCAGTCATTCTCTTTAGAAAAGATTTGCAAGCGTCAAACGATTCAAAAATCAAATGACTCCGAAAATCCATCTGCATGGAGTTTCTTCATGCGTTCCTTTCTAACATGACCTAAATGGCGGTTCCACAAATAAGTAGAATTCAAATCATTTGCCTTATGGCATTTTAGCGTCAGTGTTATGTATGTGTGTTTCACCATTAATATTTATAATAACTTTATCCATCGTACATGGAGTAATGTCATAATTTGAACAACTCATTGTTTTCATTTGACCAGAGCAAACTAACAATTATTAAGTTCTTTATTATAAATTCTAAGGGCTAGATAGAATACCAACGACGAACATAATAACACTTTATTTTTGTTCCAGACGTGTATTCCTATCATATTCCTTGTCAGTCACTTAGGCCATTGTATTCTTGTATTGCGTTGTTTTGCATGACACTTCATACCAACCAATATTGTACAAATACCCAAGAATTTCATTGTGTGACCAAACTAGGAATACAACCATAACATGTATATCATTTATATACACCTGAGCTAGACTTTCTAGTCTTTTCTTTTCTTTCTGCCAAAATATCTTTTTGTAGTTTCTCTTTTAGCTTTCCTCATTCTCAGAAAACACTTCACCTTCAATAACTTCTAGGTCCATTGGTCAAATATCAATAACCTTGAGGTTCTTACTTTGAAGTCGATCATCATATGACAAGTGTTCCGGATTTCACTATTAGTAACCTTGTAATATGATGAACAATTTCACTCATAATTTTATCCATCATATCATGACGACTTTACGAGACCATGTCTGTACATGCTAGGCTCGTAAAGTTTAACCTTAGTATTCACATGTGCAAATCTGGCTTGCACCCGTTGTATGTACTCGTGGAATCTATAACACCCGATCATCACGAGATGCTTCGAAACGACGAGTCTTAGCAACGGTGCATACTAAGGACGATCACTTCATGGATATGCGAATATTGTTAGTGCCCCAATAGTTGGAGGATTGGGACGCCTGGCGTCTTCAACCTTCGTACATTCCCATAAAACTTATGAGTTTATGTAGTCTCACTAGATTATATTCTATCATCTTGCAATAAGGTCTTAGATATCACATATATCTCATACCTTGCTTATTTCTGAAAACAAAATTTCCAGCTCCTTATATTTCAAACGGATTTGAACTTCAAGTTTCATGGAGACAAGATGACTTTAGGTACTAATTGAAACCATTGTTCTTTGAATCAATAAAGTGAGGTTTACTAAAAGTTTGCAATAGGACTTAATCAAATTTTGATTCTTTAACAATACGGTACCAGTCCGTAAAGTTATTTGTCAGATTTAATAGTATTTCAATCTCAATTACAAGACTAACGCATGGTAGAAAACGGATGCCAATTCTACAAATTTAATTCAAAATACTATTCAGACTATGTTCATGATAATTAGTTCAAGTTTTAATCTAATTACTAATGAACTCCCACTTAATACAACATCCCTCATAGTTGTTTAGTGGTACACGATCCACATCCACTACACCAAAACCGATCATCACGTGAGATGATGTAGCTTCAATGTGAACATCAACATGTTGATCATATCATCCATATGACTCGTGTTCAACCTTTCGGTTTCCGTTGTCCCGAGGCCATGTCTGTACATGCTAGGCTCGTCAAGCAAACCCAAGTATTCCGCGTGTGCAAACATGGCTTACACCTGTTGTATGTGAACGTTGAGTCTATCACATCCGATCATCACGAGATGCTTCGAAACGACGAACTGTAGCAACGGTGCATACGAGGGGAGAACACTTTATTATCTTGATATTAATGTGAGGGATCATCTTATAATGCTACCATCGCGATCTAAGCAAAATAAGATGCACAAAGGATTAACATCACATGCAATTCATATGTGATATGATATGGCCCTCTTTGCGCCTTTGATCTTCATCTCCAAAGCACGGACATGATCTCCATCATCAACGGGCATGATCTCCATCATAGTCGGCGTAGTGTCAAGGTCCATGGCGCCGTCTTCATGGTTGTTCATCGTGTGTTGCAACTATTACAACTACTTTGAAACAATACTACAACATGAAATATAAAGACAACCATAAGGCTCCTGCCGGTTGCCACAATACAATAATGATCATCTCATACATATTCATCATCACATCATGGCCATATCACATCACCAAACCCTGCAAAAACAAGTTAGACGCCTCTAATTTGGTTTGCATATTTTACGTGGTTTAGGGTTTTCGAGTATGATCCAATCTACCTACGAACATGAACCACAACGGTGATACTAGTGTTGTCAATAGAAAGAGTAAATTGGATCTTCACTATAGTGGGAGAGACGAGACACCCGCAAAGCCACTTATGCAATACAAGTTGCATGTCAAACGTGGAGCAAGTCTCATGAACGCGGTCATGTAAAGTTAGCCCGGGCCGCTTCATCCCACTATGCCGCAAGATGCAAAGTACACGAACTAAAGACAACAAAAACATCAACGCCCACAAAACAATTGTGTTCTACTCGTGCAACCAATCTATGCATAGACACGGCTCTGATACCACTGTAGGGATTCGTAGAATAGAAAACAAAAATTTTCCTACCGCAAGAACGAAAAGACAAGCCAAGATCTAATCTAGTAGATGGTAGCAACGAGAAGATCATGAGACTAACCCTCGAAGATTTCCAAAGCCTAACGAGATTAGATCTCGTGGTGGATGTAGTCGATCACTTGCCGCTTGCAAAAGCGCGTAGAAGATCTTGACCGCTTGCAAAAGCGCGTAGAAGAACTTTACGGTGCCACAATCGGGCAGCACCTCCGTACTCGGTCACACGTACGGTGTTGATGAAGACGACGTCCTCCTCCCCGTTCCAGCGGGCAGCGGAAGTAGTAGATCCTCCTCGAAATCCCGGCAGCACGACAGCGTTGTGGCGGTGGTGGTGGAGATCTCCGGCAGGGCTTCGCCTAAGCGTATGCGGGAGAGGTTGTGGAGGAGGAGAGGCTAGGGTTTGGGGAGAGGGGGCTTGGGCGCCGGCCAACTAGGGCTGCGGCCAAGGGTGGCTAGGTGTGGCCGGCCCCCTCCCCTTGCCCCTCATTATATAGGTGGAAGCCCCAAGAGTTGGATCCCAAGTCTTCGAATAAGACCCCAAAAGCAAACCTACCTTTGGTGGGAAACCTACCCAAGGAGGGAGTCCTAATCAAGGTGGGACTCCCACCTTTCCTTGGTGGGGGGTGGCCGGCCACCAAAGGTGGAGTCCACCTGGGACTCACCCTCTAGGGTTTGGCCGGCCATGGATGTGGAGTCCCTCCGGGACTCCACCTTCCATAGTGCGTTTCTTCCGAACTTTTCTAGAACCCTCTAGAACCTTCCATAAATGCACCGGATCATTTCCAAACTTGGAATATGACTTCCTATATATGAATCTTATTCTCCGGACCATTCCGGATCTCCTCGTGATGTCCTGGATCCCATCCGAGACTCCGAACAAAACTTCGAACTCCATTCCATATTCCATATCTACTTAAACGACATCAAACCTTAAGTGTGTCACCCTACGGTTCGTGAACTATGCAGACATGGTTGAGACTTCTCTCCGACCAATAACCAATAGCGGGACCTGGAGATCCATAATGGCTCCCACATATTCAACGATGACTTAGTGATCGATTGAACCATTTACATACGATACCGATTCCCTTTGTCACGCGATATTTTACTTGTCCGAGGTTTGGTCATCGGTATCACGATACCTTGTTCAACCTCGTCTCTGACAAGTACTCTTTACTCGTACCGTGGTATGTGATCTCTTATGAACCATTCATATGCTTGCAAGCTAATCAGATGACATTCCACCGAGAGGGCCTAGAGTATATCTATCCGTCATCGGGATGGACAAATCCCACTCTTGATCCATATGCCTCAACTCATACTTTCTGAATACTTAATCCCACCTTTATAACCACCCATTTACGCAGTGGAGTTTGATGTAATCAAAGTACCCTTCCGGTATAAGTGATTTACATGATCTCATGGTCGAAGGATTAAGTAACTATGTATCGGAAAGCTTATAGCAAATGAACTTAATGACGTGATCTTATGCTACGCTTAATTGGGTGTGTCCATTACATCATTCATCAATGACATAACCTTGTTATTAATAACATCCAATGTTCATGATCATGAACCTCTTCATCTATTAATCAACAAGCTAGTTATACAAGAGGCTTACTAGGGACTCCTTGTTGTTTACATAACACACATGTATCAATGTTCCGGTTAATACAATTATAGCATGGTATGTAAACATTATCATAAACACAAAGATATATTATAATAACCATTTTATTATTGCCTCTTGGGCATATCTCCAACACGGGGTCCACAGTTCACTAGTGGTGTCTCTCCAATAAGATAACTAACATGCTGGGTGAACAAATTACAGGTGGGCAATTGACAAATCAAGATTCAATACATATCAACGATGATTACTATGTGATTTAATCAGGGCATTACGACAAAGTACATAGACCGCTATCCGAGCATGCATCTATGCCTAAATAATCCACCTTCAGGTTAGCATCCGCACCCCCTCCAGTATTAAGTTGTAAACAACAGATAATTGCATTAAGTATGGTGCATAATGTAATCAACACAAATATCCTTAGACAAAGCATCAATGTTTTATCCCTAGTAGCAACAACACATCCACAACCTTAGAACCTTCTATCACGATCCCAGATTCAATGGAGGCATGCCCACTATCGAGCATAATTACCCCCTCTTGGAGTTACAAGTATCAACTTGGCCAGAGCCTCTACTAGCAACGAAGAGCATGCAAGAACATAAACAACACATATATGATAGATTGATAATCAACTTAACATAGTATTCTAGATTCATCGGATCCCACCAAACACAACATGTAGCATTACAAATAGATGATCTTGATCATGTTAGGCAGCTCACAAGATCTATACAATGATAGCATATGCGGAGAAGACAACCATCTAGCTACTGCTATGGACCCATAGTCCAAGGATGAACTACTCACGCATCAATCCGGAGGCGGGCATGATGATGTAGAGCCCCTCCGGTGATGATTCCCCTCTCCGGCAGGGTGCCGGAGGCGATCTCCTGAATCCCGGAGATGGGATTGGCAGCGGCGGCGTCTCTGGAAGGTTTTCCGTATCGTGGCTCTCGGTACAGGGGTATTCGCGACGAAGGCTTTAAGTAGGCGGAAGGGCAACGCAGGGGGCCACACGAGGGCCCCACACGCTAGGGCCGCACGGCCAGGGCCTGGGCCGCGCCGCCCTGTTGTGTCGGCGCCTCGTGGCCCCTCTTCCTTTCCCCTCTGTTTTCTGAAAGCTTCGTGTAAAAATAGGACCCTAGGCGTTGATTTCGTCCAATTCCGGGAATATTTCCTTACTAGGATTTCTGAAACAAAAAACAGCAGAAAACAGCAACTGGCGCTTCGGCATCTTGTTAATAGGTTAGTGCCGGAAAATGTATAATAATGCTGTAAAGTATGTATAAAACATTCAAGTATTGTCATAAAAGTAGCATGGAACATAAGAAATTATAGATACGTTTGAGACGTATCAAGATGGCTGAACGTGAAGTGGACATCTTCCACAGAATTGTGTCCAAACTTATTGATGAACACAAGAAGGAGACCACAAGGCTGTGGGGCGATATCCTCTCGCTTCACAACACTACCCACCAACTTCAAGCGCAACTTTATGATGTTCAGAATCAAAACTGTGAGTATGAAAACAGGTTTAAACACATAAGCTATGCCGCCGGTTTTAGGATTCCCAAGACCAAGACTTCATTTGTTGATGGAGAGCCTCGTCCTTGGAAGTCTGATGACGGGAAGAATTTACCACCATCACCACCGAAGGAGTAATTCATCATTGGTATTGGCATCCCCTTGGTTTGTTCCAAGCTTGGGGGGAGTGTCGCGGTATCACATCATCACTATCTTTTACCTTTTTACTATCAAGTAGTGTCATATCATGAGTAGGGAAGTTATTATATAGGGATTTCTATTTTCGTGCCCTCGGGTCCTTAGTTGTGCTCAGTTTTCCCCAGCTCCTTAGTTTTTCCTCAGTTTTACCCAAACGTTTGTCTGAAACCATCACACGTGATGTAACGGCCGGTTGCCCGACGGTTGACCGTTATCTTTTGACTAGTGGGGCCACGTAGAGCCTGCAAAGACACGTCAGACCATCCATCTTTGTTTGACCGTAAGCATCACTGTATCCCTGACCAAAACGCGAACGAGCGGGGCTTCGGTATATCAAATGACAAGTGGGGCCATGACGCTGATACAAGGGGCAATACACGGGTAGGATTAGATTTTTAAACGGAGCTCTACAGCGATGGCACGGAGGAGGTGGCATGCGGGGTGCCGAGATGAGATCGACGTCCACAAAGAACTGCACGAGGCGAGACCAGGCGCATTAGATAGATATGAACTAGACGCGTTTAACCATGCAAAGAAGAGAAGAAATGGTCGACGACATCGACGACCACCTCAAAACTTTGACTGATCGTGTCGAACACGAACGCGAGCAATGTAGAGAAAACTAGTGTCTATCCTTTCTGGCGTGTATAGGTGGGTGCTAGGAGAGTGTGGTGGCGAAGGGAAAGACCTCGCGGCGGTCTGTGGCGTCCAGCATAGCGGGTCGGCGTGGCCGTGCCCACAGCGGCGTGCATGCATGTTCGGCATTGACATCAGCATGTACGTTCGGCATTGGCCTCGGCGGTATCTTTGGTGTGTTAGTGATCGAATGAGGGGACGGGATTGAGGGTGCATCCCGACGTTGACCAAGCAGTGGCGGCGAGCATAGCCGTTCTGACCATGCCGATATCGGCATCGGCATCGTTTGGAGGCTGTGGTGCTCGAATCAAGTTGGGATTTGTTTTTTGTAGGCCAAAATGAATTTGAAACAAGTTTCATGTTGAAGGTTAGGTATCGAAAGTTTGTAACTATCCCAAAATTATACTAGCGCCATGGTGAGGTTCTTTTTGATAGAGCTATATGGTTGGGCAAACTTTTTTGACACTTTTTAGATAGGGTTCCTTGTTGTTACACGTATGGCATCATGTATGGAAAATTTGGGGTCATTTGGAGATGTTCGAAAAAATCACTTTGCATGCCGTTTCGTCTCGCTGAAACCAGCTTTTCTAACAAGGTGATTTTTTCTACCTTCTCTAAATAACCTCAAATTTCATACAGATGATCTTATATACATAGATAGATAGATTGTTTCGTTTTTACATTTTTCGAACTTTTTATTTCCCTTTATAATACCCAATTGATTTTTAGGTCAAAACCTCGAAAAACAACATCATGTATGGCATCATTTTCACCCTAAATTTCAAATTTTCTGAAACTTTCCCTTTTAGATATTCCTTGTTGTTATAGGTATGCCATCATGTATGGCATCATTTTTTTGCGTGAAAAGTAATGGCAACAACAAATCGGTGATGATTTATCATTTTTTTGCGTGAAAAGTAATGGCAACAACAAATCGGTGATGGTTTATCTTTTTTTGCGTGAAAAGTAATGGCTACAACAAATTGTTGATGGTTTATCATTTTTTGCATGAAAAGTAATGGCTACAACAAATTGTTGATGGTTTATCATTTTTTTTGCGTGAAAAAGTAATGGCTACAACAAATTGTTGATGGTTTATCATTTTTTTGCGTGAAAAGTAATGGCAACAACAAATCGGTGATGGTTTATCATTTTTTTTGCGTGAAAAGTAATGGCAACAACAAATTGGTGATGGTTTATCTTTTTTTTTGCGTGAAAAGTAATGGCTACAACAAATTGTTGATGGTTTATCATTTTTTTGCGTGAAAAGTAATGGTAACAACAAATCGGTGATGGTTTATCATTTTTTCCATGAAAAATAACGCCTAAAAGAGTTTATAATTTTTAGCGCGTGAAAAATAATACAGAAAACCGCCCTTCGGCATACTTAGAGGGTGGAAGCTAATTAACCGCCAACAGAGAGAGAGAGGGGTTATCCTGCCCGTTCCCTATATCATACGATCAACGGTCGGCGGGCACGATCCGCGTGACATGGGCTAGACCAATCAGGGCGATGTTGCACGTCTGCGAGAATTTGTGAAGAGAGAGGGCAAAACCACTACTGCACATATGCTTATAGCCTCCAGATGTTTAGTGACAGGCAAAATTATGCCTGTCACTAGTACAAGCACTAATGACAGGCTCGTATAAGCCTGTCACTAGTACAAAACACTAGTGACAGGCGAATAAAAAGGGTTGTCACTGGCAGTTTTTGTGGACGGCTAAAATGGTAAATATATTAGTGACAGGTATCTATAACTACCTGTCACTGCTCGATTTTTTTTTGCTAGCCAAGTATAAATCTAAAAATAGTTTTAATTTAACCGGTTTAATGGATTGGTTTTCACAACCTTCACATCGCGTTTGGAAGTTTTGAGGAATGGGAGTACGAGTTTAGATGGGGAGCTGGGAGATTAAGGTTGAAAAGTTCATTATCAATCCTAGTCCCAAGCTCGGTACGTGTATAGAGGGAATTGACATGAAGATATTTTCCGTTCGTCACTTGGGGAACAGCGAAATCAGGCGTAGAGCTCGGTAACGTTCGCGGCCTTATGCGCCTCACCAACTGTGAAGAGATATGCGCGAGTTATAACCTCCTTAATTTTCTTTACCCATGCCTCCTAAACTGCCATACCCTGACCAAAGTCTCCAGTTAGGCAATTACCCCTGTCCATCCACTAACTCGACGGCGTGGCCGCCTACTCAATCCCCTAACCTCCATGGCTCCACCTGCCACCCATCTCCGCCGGTGGCAGTGACAAAGGTCGAGGAGGGTTCGTCTACGGCCGTATCAGTGCGGGCGACTACAGCGAGATCTTCGGCCTGGTCGACCTCGGGGACTTCACGCCACCATAGGAGGAGCTGTTCAGACGGTGGGGAGAGGGGCACGCCGGCGCAAGTGGATGCGCCGGAGAAGGAGATTGCCTCGTTAAGCGGGAGCTCGTCCAGGTTCGTGCCCTACCTGCTCTACAGCTTCTTGGTCTGTCCCCGGTGATGTCCTGGTCATGTTAGATTGGAAATCTATCTAGTCAACCAAACCTAAACATGCCACTCGTTGTAGAGGTTTCGTGTGCAATCTGAATATGGCATTCATTGTGGAGGTTCTAGGTGGAGATTTCCAACCCAAAGATTTCTGACTCATTATTCCTAATGGAGGTTCTGTGTGTAATCTGTGTTTAAGCCATTTGGTGCAGACTGATGGGTTAGATTTGATGGTATTTATAATCTGACTATGTTTAGCGTGGCTACAAAAAACTGTGTCAACAGTGCAGACTGAGGATTAGATTTGATGGTAGCCTCAGACAAACTAATAAACATCTTACGAGCTGCATACATGTTATATGGTTTTCTTTTGAACAGTCCTCTTTGTTTGACGGTGCCTCTCATTTTATTAGATGTTAAGGAACACACTAAAGTCGGTGAGAGTCAATGATCAGAGCGTCCATCTTGAAAGTATGCTAGAATTTCCTTCGTTCCTTATTGGCATGTATATTGAAACTTATAAGCTGAATATCATAATTTTTCCGAAGTAGCTTTGTGTTTTGAATATGGTTCCCGATAAAAATTTATGTTAGTCGAAATCTGAAGCTGAATCTGGCAGCCACATGAAATACTTAAATGTAAACTCAGATTTCTAGTTTTGTTCTAGTTTTATTTTAAAGTGTATATCTCTGTTTTATTTCACTGCATGTTTCTGTCTAAATTATTTTACTCGTTGCTGCCTTCACTTAGTTGCCATGTTTCTCTCCAATTATCTTGCACGTATTTCTCTCCAAATATCAGTACTCATCTCATAGTCATGCCTGACATTTACTTGCTAATTAACTCACACTACAGGATCATTTTTCGCAAGTGCTTCAAGTACATATCTTCATGTTCCTTGACAAACCAAAGTAAGCGTATCTATTGCATGCTTAAATGTATTATTATCATTTCTCAACTGGTTATTGTCAAGTGGTTTCTGAATTCAGGAGATTATTTAATCTTGCTTACATGGGCAAACTGCAAAAACAGTACGTAATTTTTTTTCGCAGACTAATTCTTTGTGATTTTGTTTAACTAGCTAATTATGTTTCTATGGTAAAATACACTTAGCTTAATATCTGATAGTGATGCAAAATTTTAACCTTTACTAACCCTATTGTTTTCCACAGATTGGTCATATATGTATTAAACTGATCAACAATATATAGTTCTTTCTTAATACCATGGCTGAGCTTGGTGAGTCCTGCCGAACTGACTGGGTCGACAGTTTTGATATCCAAATAAGTAGATTATCTACATATAGACGTGCTATTTTATTATACCATGTGTTGCAATGATCTGAAAGCGGGGAGGCTGGTGAGCTGTTACGTGTCAATATGTGGGGTTGACACGACAACACAAGAAAGATGCATACTCAGTTCCATAGCAAGGGAATTTGGTACATGTAATATTTTTGCTGATTGATGAATTGTCTCTATGTAGTCCTTCGACAAATATGCGACAAAGCTTTGCGAGTCCGATGATCCTCAAGCTGGAGCGCAGTGAGTATAAGATGTGGAAGTGATGGAATGTTGGTGTCTTTTGGTTCGCCGATTGGAAGATGTGGAAGTGCCGAGTGTTTGGTTTCGTTTGGTTCGCTTGTATTTTCCGTAGAGTTCTTCCCGTTTAGTTTCAATTTTTCTGTAACTCAAGGCTTTGGTGACATGTTTCCTATAATACACGTTGTAATGTGCTTTTTTGAAGTTATTATGAGATTTTTTTCTACGAAGTGCTATATTGTACCTTGTACCTGCTTGTTATGCATGTTCGTCAGATTTTTTTTTTGTACCAAAATTCATACCAATGACAGGCAGGATAATACACTAGTCACTAGAGAACCCAACATGGATGCGCCTTTTTATCATGCCAGTGACATGCATTTTTTCTGCCTGTAACTAGTTCAGCTACTAG
Source organism: Lolium rigidum (assembly GCF_022539505.1). Taxonomy (NCBI): domain Eukaryota; kingdom Viridiplantae; phylum Streptophyta; class Magnoliopsida; order Poales; family Poaceae; genus Lolium; species Lolium rigidum. Next base: position 24,424 of record NW_025900042.1, read on the forward strand.
TGACAGGCATTTTTCCATCACTAGTGACAGGCGTTACCAGTGAATCACACTAGTGACAGGCAATGTGCATGTCACTGATGAGCAAAATGTGCCTGCCACTAGTGAGGGTTTCTGCAGTAGTGTATACTTGTGGGTTATCAAGACTGTTTTCTGGCGCCGTTGCCGGGGAGGCATAGCTCTACTCATAAGTTCACCTGGGGAGTGCACTCTACCTCTCTCTCTATTTTTATTTTGTTTTACTTTGTTTTGCTTAGTTTACTTTTATCTAGTTTATTTGTGCTTAGTTTATTTCTGTCTAGTTTTATTTTTCTTAGTTTACTTTTGTCTAGTTTCTTTTTGTCTTGTTTTACTTTTCTCATATACCCAAAAATCCATAAAAATTTGAAAAACCTAAAAATTAAAAACTGCTATTATGGGAGAACCTATAACCTACTTGGAGCTTATAGAATATTATAATAATTATAGAGAATCAAGAGCGGGAAAAGTGATGAGTGCTGTGATAGAAAAATTGAATACAATTGCTAAAATCTTGCTTAAACGCCATGATATAAACTGTTGCTCTCAACAGGACACTAAACATCTTAAATTTCAATGTGGCTTTAGTGAGGATTTTTTAATTAAGAACTATAATCGGAATAGCTATATTCATTTTGGGTTTGAATAGGTGGAACAATTTGTCATATTTATGGGAGCCTCTGAGATAGAATCCTTCATGGTTAAAAATTATGAAACTTGTGTTGTTTGTAAGGACCTTAAAGATTATGTCTCTTCTATCCTTAATTTTTGCAATGAAAGTTACACTGATAATCCTTATATCATTGATTATAAAGAGAGACTCATTAATGCACAAGAATGCACTCACAATTTGCAGGGACCTGTGGAAGAAGAAATTGATGAACCTGAAAGCTCATTAGATGAAAAAGAGGAGGAAATTGATGAACCTGAAAGCTCATTGGATGAAAAAGAAGAGGAGAGTGATGAACAAAAGGATGAAGAATGGATTAGCTACCCATGCCAACCTTCTAATGAGAGTAACTCTTTATCTCTTACACTATTTGATTGTCCTCCATGCTTACCGAAAGAGGTTGAATGTTATGTTCATGTGGATTCTCTTGAAATATTCCCTATGAGTAAAACTTGTGAGAATAATTATGCTACTGTTATTTATGATAATCCATGCTACTTTGATAAATCTTATGATAATGCTTTGTTTGTGCCTCGATGTCGAAATGCATGGTACTAAAGAATTTTGCGTAGCAAATGTTTATGATAAAGCTCTTGATGATGGTCCTATGTTACTTGATAATATTAATTGTACTACTAATGAAAATGGGATTGGATAGGTCTTGACATTATCTATGAGTCCCATATCTCTTGAGATTGATCAACCATCTTGTTATATTATTGATAAAAGTGTGTTTGAAAGTTTTAATCGCACTATTTTTGAGCTTGATAAAATTATGTGTTTATGGATCATGAAGAGCATGCTGTATGTGATAGTTATGTTGTTGAGTTTGTTCATGAAGCTACTGAAAATTATTATGAGAGAGGAAAATATGGTTGTAGAAATTTTCATGGTACTAAAACACCTCTCTATATGCTTAAAATTTTGAAGTTAATCTTGTTTTACCTTCTTATGCTTGTCACTTTGTTCCTCATGAATTTATTTGTGTACAAGATTCCTATGCATAGGAAGTGGGTTAGACTTAAATGTGTTTTGAATTTGCTTCTTGATTCTCTCTTTTGCTTCAACTCTTATTTCTTGCGAGTGCATCATCAAAATTGCTGAGCCCATCTTAATGGCTATAAAGAAAGTACTTCTTGGGAGATAACCCATGTGTTTATTTTGCTACTGTTTTGTTGTGTCCTGGAAGTTGTTACTACTGTAGCAACCTCTCCTTATCTTTATTTTATTGCAATGTTGTGCCAAGTGAAGCCTCTAATCGAAGGTTGATACTAGATTTGGATTTCTGCGCAGAAACAGATTTCTATCTGTCACGAATCTGGGCTGTTTTCTCTGTAGGTAACTCAGAAAATTATGCCAATTTACGTGCATGTTCCTCAGATATGTACGCAACTTTCGTTAGTTTTGAGTTTTCTGATTTGAGCAACGGAAGTACCTCTTTTAAATTCGTCTTTACTGGCTGTTCTGTTTTGGCAGATTATGTCTCTGTTTTTTTGCATTGTCTCTTGCGGACTTTAAGCAAGGCTTTCTACACGTGGAGAGCTGTAGCTAATGTTTGATTGAGTTCTTGCAATGTGTCACTACAGGACCAAGGTGGATTCAAGTTTTTAAGTACTAACCCCTCTAATGAAGTTTATGAGAAGTTTGGTGTGAAGGAAGTTTTCAAGGGTCAAGAGAGGAGGATGATATATGATCAAGAAGAGTGAAAAGTCTAATCTTGAGGATGCCCCCTTGGTTCATCCCTGCATATTTCAAGAAGACTCAAGCGTCTAAGCTTGGGCATCCCCTTCTTCATCAACTTATCAGGTTTCTTCTATTGAAACTATATTTTTATTCGGTCACATCATATGTGCTTTACTTGGAGCGTCTATGTGCTTTTATTTTTGTTTTTGTTTGAATAAGATCGGATCCTAGCAATCCTTGTTTGGGAGAGAGACACGCTCTGCTTTTTCATATGAACACTTGTTCTTCGTTTTGCTTTTAATGTTCAATGATAAAAGTTGGAAGCTACATCACTTATGGTTATTTGGTTGGAAACAGAAAATGCCTCATATTGTCTCGAATAATTTGACACTTGGCAATTGTTTTGAGCTCTCAAGTAGATCATGATTAATTTTTTTTCATGTAGTTTAAACCTATTAGTGGAGAACTACTGTAGAGCTTGTTGAAATTGGTTTGTATGATTGGTCTCTCTTAAGGTCTAGATATTTTCTGGTAAAAGTGTTTGAGCAACAAGGAAGACAGTGTAGAGTATTATAATGCTTGCAATATGTTCTTATGTAAGTTTTGCTGTACCGGTTTATACTTGTGTTTGCTTCAAACAACCTTGCTAGCCAAAGCCTTGTACTGAGAGGAAATGCTTCTCGTGCATCCAAAACCTTGAGCCAAAACCTATGCCATTTGTGTCCACCATATCTACCTACTATGTGGTATTTCCTGCCATTCCAAGTAAATAATTCATGTGCTACCTTTAAACAATTTAAAACTTTACTATCTCTTATTTGTGTCAATGTTTTATAGCTCATGAGGAAGTATGTGGTGTTTTATCTTTCAATCTTGTTGGGCAGCTTTCACCAATGGACTAGTGGCTTCATCCGCTTATCCAATAATTTTGCAAAAAGAGCTGGCGCGGGGTTCCCAGCCCCGATTAATCAAACTTTCATTAATAATTCTCTTCACATGTTTTGCTCTGATTCATCAGTAAGCAACTTAATTTTGCAAATAGACACTCCTTCATGGTATGTGAATGTTGGAAGGCACCAGAGGATTCGGTTAGCCATGGCTTGTGTAAGCAAAAGGTTGGGAGGAGTGTCATCCATAAATAAAACTAAAATAATGTGTAAACAAAAGAGAAGAGGGATGATCTACCTTGCTGGTAGAGATAACGTCCTTCATGGGAGCCGCTCTTTGAAAGTATGTTTGGCAAGGGGGTTAGAGTGCCCATTACCATTCGTTGACAACAACAAACACCTCTCAAAACTTTACTTTTATGCTCTCTATATGATTTCAAAACTTAAAAAGCTCTAGCACATGATTTAATCCCTTCTTCCCTCTGCGAAGGGCCTTTCTTTTACTTTATGTTGAGTCAGTTTACCTACTTCCTTCCATCTTAGAAGCAAACACTTGTGTCAATCGTGCATTGATTCTTACATACTTGCTTATTTGCATTCATCATATTACTTTATGTTGACAATTATCCATGAGATATGCATGTTGAAAGTTGAAGGCAACTCGCTGAAACTTATATCTTCCTTTGTGTTGCTTCGATGCCTTTACTTTGAATCTATTGCTTTATGAGTTAACTCTTGTGCAAGGCTTTTGATGCTTGTCTTGAAAGTACTCTTCATGAAAAGTTTTGCTATATGTTATCTATTTGTTAGCAACTATAGATCATTGCCTTGAGTCACTTCATTCATCTCATGTGCTTTGTAATAGTATGATCAAGGTTATGTAAGTAGCATGTCACTACGAAATTATTCTTTTTATCGTTTACCTACTCGAGGACGAGCGGAGAACTAAGCTTGGGGATGCTGATACGTCTCCAACGTATCCATAATTTCTGATGTTCCATGCTTGTTTTATGACAATACTTACATGTTTTGCTTGCACTTTATAATGTTTTTATGCATTTTCCGGAACTAACCTATTAACAAGATGCCACAGTGCCAGTTCCTGTTTTCTGCTGTTTTTGGTTCCAGAAAGGCTGTTCGGGCAATATTCTCGGAATTCGACGAAATCAACGCCCAAGATCCTATTTTTCCCGGAAGCACCCAGAACACCGAAGGAGAGTCGGAGGAGAGCCAGGGGCCACCACACAGGTGGGCCGCGCGGGCCACACCCTAGCCGCGCCGGCCTGGTGTGGGGCCACCCTGTCGCCCCTCCTGCGCCGCCTCTTCGCCTATTTAAGCCCTTTCGACCTAAAAACGCAGTACCAATTGACGAAACTCCGGAAAGACTCCGGGGCGCCGCCACCATCGCGAAACTCCAATTCGGGGGACGAAGTCTCTGTTCCGGCACCCTGCGGGACGGGGAAGTGCCCCGGAAGCCATCTCCATCAACGCCATCGCCTCCATCATGCTCCGTGAGTAGTTCCCCCATGGACTACGGGTTCTAGCTGTAGCTAGTTGGTATCATCTCTCCCATGTACTTCAATACAATGATCTCATGAGCTACCTTACATGATTGAGATTCATCTGATGTAATCGGTGTTGTGTTTGTCGGGATCCGATGGATTGTTACATTATGATTGTCTATCTACAAAGTTTATGAAGTTATTGTTGCTGCAATCTTGTTATGCTTAATGCTTGTCACTAGGGCCCGAGTGGCATGATCTTAGATTTAAGCTCTATACTTATTGCTTAGATTGTATCTACAAGTTGTATGCACATGTCTATGTCCGGAACTAAAGGCCCCAAAGTGACAGAAATTGGGACAACTGGAGGGAAAGGCTTAGATATGAGGATCACATGTTTTCACGGAGTGTTAATGCTTTGCTCCGGTGCTCTATTAAAAGGAGTACCTTAATTTCCGAGTAGATTCCCTAGAGGCTCGGCTGCCACCGGCTGGTAGGACAAAAGATGTTGTACAAGTTTCTCATTGCGAGCACGTATGACTATATATGGAAAACATGCCTACATGATTAATGATCTTGATATTCATGTCTTAATGCTATTTCAATCCTATCAATTGCCCAAGCTGTAATTTGTTCACCCAACACTTGTTATTGGAGAGTTACCACTAGTGTAGATAGCTGGGAACCCCGGTCCATCTCTCATCATCATATACTCGTTCTACATGTCATTGGAAGTAGTATCAACTATTTTCTGGTGCCATTGCTCATGTGTTACTATTTATCGCTACGTGTTACTTGTTACTATTGCTCTCATATTACTGCTACTTTCACATCACCCCTGTTATTAGTGCTTTTCCAGGTGCAGCTGAATTGACGACTCAGTTGTTAAGGCTTATAAGTATTCTTTACCTCCCCTTGTGTCGAATCAATAAATTTGGGTTTTACTTCCCTCGAAGACTGTTGCGATCCCCTATACTTGTGGGTTATCAAGGGGCAGGACGAGGAGGCGGAGAGGGAGATGGCGCCGAAGAAGTTGCACATTCGTGGTGAAGCGCAAGTCCCTGATGAGAGGAGGAAGCCTACTAGCCAGGAGGCGAAAGCCCTCATCATCCCGAACGAAAAAGAGTAAGTTTAATTTTGAACATGTAGATTCATTTTGCTATGTACTAATGTTTTCATTATTGTGCATAACTGATTGGCATACTAATGTTTTGATTATTGTGCAGCAATTGGACATATGACAAGGGGGTTCGCCAGCCGTCGAGCATGATTGGAGCTCTTATTAGGCAGTACTGGCCGGGCTTTTACACTCCGGTCCCCGGCGGCGAGAAGAAGCTAGCCGAGACTTGGGTGGACTATGCGGCAGCTCCTTGCCCGGGCTTTGGGACAGCTTCTAACACCGTGTACACCAAGTTTTGGGTAAAGCATGCTTCTCGAGTTTACTTCATAGTTGATGACCACACTATGCTAACTCATGTCTCTCTCACAATTATTCTTATGCATGATTGCAGACCCATTATAAGGTGCCCGATGATATGGTTGAGCAAGGGAAGGCGGTATCGACTAGGGCTTGTCGAGAGGGTGACAAGACAACGGTGGTACAATCGAAGCATACCTGCATCGGGCACTTCAAGGCTGAGCGGGGCACGAGGGTCAAGAAAGCCGACAATATCGGGGACGATCCTAGCTGACAAAGGAAGATTACTTGAAGGTAAGTAAATATTCAATGAGACTCTATGTTGCTGCATAGTTGGGATTGCATTATGTGTTCTTCAAATGAGTTTTGGTTTTTCAGGTTATGCCCCTATGGTGCGAGAATAAGGAAGACGCATTTGAGGCCTTGGTAGCGAGGTGGGTTGGCGAAGACGCCGACTTCAACGCCAAGAGCACGCGCAACAAGGCAAACCGGGGCACTGGAGGAACACAGAGTGTGGGAAGCCGCAACACTGAGCGCTACAGCAAGCACAAGGTACATATATACATGGAACAACTTGCATTTATTTCCCCTCATATTACTACTTGATACACATAACATTTATCTTGCTGTGCAGGAGGCGGAACTCGGGGAGCCTCTCACCGAGGTGGGAGGGTGGCAGAAGATGAAGCTGAAGCAGCCCGATCTGAGCCAGCCTCAGCCCTCGCTGCTCGAGTACTTCGGCTATGCCGAAGAGGAGTTGGAGAAGTACTGCTCGGTGTTCAAGGGTCTTCATCCGGAGGTGGATGATCCTATTGAGCGGGAGACCGACTTGACGGCGATTATGGTGGCGGGGAGCGGCGCGGAGCATGGCCGCACGAAGCTTCTTAGTGGGGTGATCAAGCCGCAGAGGACCCTCACGCAGATCGGGTCTACCCTCACCACCGGCGACCCACCGGTCGCGCCTCCTCGACACCGTCGTACGGATGTAAGTTTTCTCATTTCCATCTTCTTTCCAACATTCATCCCTGAATGGCTAAATTGACATGACTCCTTTTCTTGGAAATTG
>NW_025900043.1:0-21788 GCF_022539505.1 Lolium rigidum
TTCAACAAAGATTTAAACAAGTTTCAAGCATGAAAATGAAAACGTAAGCCAAGATCCTTCTTAATTAGTCACTCTAAAATATATGAAGCTTTTGGGACGTACTTGAAATTTCCATGTTTGAAACCCAAAACCAATTCTCTTCATGATTGACTTCATAAGACAGAGTTTAGGGTTAGGGGTAGATATACACATGATTTTTCTGGTTTGAATATGTCTAGACCTTGTTTATCAACTTGAGTGTTTACTATATGACATAATTAAGAAGGCTATGTGCTTTGGTTTTTCATTCTTTAGATTTTTTGTCCGAATTTTTATGCCCATTTGAATCTTGGTCAAATCCTAGGTTTGACCAAGATTTAAATAAGTTTAAAACATGGAAATGAAAAGGTAAGCATCTATCCTTCTTAGTCGCTCTAAAATGAAGCTGAATTTTGGGAGGTTTTTGAAATTTCCATGTTTGAAACCCAAAACCACTTCTCTTCATGCTTGACTTCATAAGACGAAGTTTAGGGTCGATAGGGGGTAGATACATGATTTGTCTTGTTTGAATATGTCTAGACCTTGTTTATCAACTTGAATGCTTACTATATGACATAAGAGGACTATGTGCATTGGTATTTCATTTTTTGATTTTTATGCCCATTTGAGAATCTTGGTAAAATCCTAGGTTTGTTGAGCAAGATTTAAACAAGTTTAACATGTGAAAATGATAAGGTAATTAAGTCCGGATCTTTCTCTTAGTAACTCTAAAATGAAGCTTTTGGGAGGTTCTTGAATTTACCATGTTTGAAACCCAAAACCACCGTACTTCTGTTCATGCTTGACTTCATAAGACAGAGTTTAGGGTTAGGGGTAGATACATGATTTTTCTGGTTTGAATATGTCTAGACCATGTTTATCAATTTGAATGCTTACTATATGACATAAGAAGGCTATGTGCTTTGGTTTTTCATTCTTTCGATTTTTTCTGAATTTTTATGCCCATTTGAATCTTGGTCAAATCCTAGGTTCGACCAAGATTTAAACAAGTTTAAAACATGACAATGAAAAGGTAATTAATCATGGATCCTTCTTAATTAACCAGTCAGTCTAATTAAAATGAAGCTTTTTGGGACGTTTTTGAAATTTCCATGTTTGAAACCCAAAACCACACACTTCTCTGCTTCATGCTTGACTTCATATATAATTAAGACAAAGTTTAGGGTTAGGGGGTACATGATTTGTCTGGTTTGAATATGTCTAGACCTTGTTTATGAACTTGAATGCTTACTATATGACATAAGAAGACTATGTGCTTTGGTTTTTTATTTTTTTTATTTTATGCACATTTGAATATTGGTCAAATCCTAGGTTTGACCAAGATTTAAACAAGTTTAAAACATGAAAATGAAAAGGTAAGCCTGGATCCTTCTTAACTAGTCACTCTAAAATGAAGCTTTAATTTTGGGAGGTTTTTGAAATTTCCATGTTTGAAACCAAAAACCACTTCTCTTCATGCTTGACTTCATAAGACAGAGTTTATGGTTTTAGAGGGGTAGATCGATACATGATTTGTCTTATTTGAATATGTCTAGCTAGACCTTGTTTATCAACTTTCGAATGCTTACTATATATATGTATGTGACATAAGAAGACTACGTGCTTTTGTTTTTCATTTTTCCGATTTTTTTTTATTTTATGCCCATTTAAATCTTGGTCAAATCCTAGGTTTTACCAAGATTTAAACAAGTTTAAAATATGAAAATGAAAAGGTAAGCATGGATCCTTCTTAGTCACTCTAAAATGAAGCTTTTGATAGGTTTTTGAAATTTCCATATTTGAAACCCAAAACCACTTCTCTTCATGCTTGACTACATAAGACAAAGTTTAGCGTTAGGGGGTAGATACATGATTTTTCTTGTTTGAATATGTCTAGACCCTTGTTTATCAACTTTAATGCTTACTATATGACATAAGAAAACTATGTGCTTTGGTTTTTCATTTTTCTGATTTATTTTGGAATTTTGATGCACATTTGAATCTTGGTCAAATCCTAGGTTTGACCAAGATTTAAACAAGTATAGAACATGAAAATGAAAAGGGAAGCCTGTATCCTTCTTAGTCACCCTAAAATGAAGTTTTTGGGAGGTTTTTGAAATTTCCATGTTTGAAACCCAAAACCACTTATCTTCATGCTTGACTTCGTCATAAGACAGAGTTTAGGGGTTAGGGGTAGATACATGATTTGTCTAGCTAGTTTGAATATGTCCAGACCTTGTTTATCAACTTTAATGCTTACTATATGACATATAAGAAGACTATGTGCGCTTTGGTTTTTCATTTTTCTGTTTTTTTATTTTATGCCCATTTGAATCTTGGTCAAATCCTAGATTTGACCAAGATTTAAACAAGTTTAAAACATGAAAATGGAAAGGTAAGCCTAGATCCTTCTTAGTCGCTCTAAAATGAAGCTTTTGGGATGTTCTTGAAATTTCCATGTTTGAAACCCAAAACGACTTTTCTTCATGCTAGACTTCATAAGATCGACAGGGAGTAGATACATGATTTGTCTGGTTTGGATATATCTAGACCTTGTTTATCAACTTGAATGCTTACGATATGACATAAGAACACTATGTGCTTTTGTTTTTCATTTTTTTTATTTTTTTGTGCCCATTTGTATCTTGGTCAAATCCTAGGTTTGACCAAGATTTAAACAAGTTTAAAACATGAAAATGAAAATGGAAGCATGTATCCTTCTTAGTCACTCTAAAATGAAGTTTTTGGGAGGTTTTTGAAATTTCCATGTTTGAAACCCAAAACCACTTCTCTTCATGCTTGACTTCTTAAGACATAGTTTAGGGGTTAGCGGGTAGATACATGATTTGTATGGTGTGAATATGTCTAGACCTTGTTTATCAACTTTAATGCTTACTATATGACATAAGAAGACTATGTGCTTTGGTTTTTCATTTTTCTGTTTTTTTTTTTGAATTTTCTGCCAATTTTGTTTGACCAAGATTTAGACAAGTTTTACACGTGAAAACGAATAAGTAAGTCTGGATCCTTCTTAGTCACTCCAAAATGTACCAATTGATAGGTGCGTTAACTTTGCTTCATGGAAAAAATAATGTCATGTAAATGAGTTAACTTGGATTTCCTACCCTTGAATCCATAGGAAACTTTGTTCTAATGCACTATAATAATCAACCGAGCTTTTACACCAGCGGGTCTGTCACTTACGTGTGGTGCCCATGCGTGAGGTCCCACACTTCAGTGAGCACAAGTCACGTGCAATAGGTACGCAAACTCCCAGCCATTTTCTTTGTCAAGAGAAGACGCATCAGGATGCGTATTGGAAGTCTGTGGGTCCTTCTGGATCCTTCGGTTGTCCCTCTCACAAAAAAACAAATCTCTCTCATTCTCGGCCTCGCTCGACTCGCTCGCTCGCTCGCTCGCACCTCCTGCTCACTGACAAACCCTGCACAAAAGTCAACATCATCACCCGAAAAAACACCATAATTCTCTCCCTTCTTCTCTCCTTCCGAGTGATCCCTCTTCCTCCGAGTTTCACTCGACGGGCAAACACACATGTGTTGCATAGTAATAATAAAAAGGTAGAAAAATCGACCTACGGATCTATAATTAAATAGGTTAAACTAGGGTTTTGCCCAGTCCTACAGATCAAGGTTCAAAAAATCCAACTACGGGGTTCGAACAACCCCATTTCTAATCCAATAATTTTTTCGACCTCATCCAATGGCCTCAAACTATAGGCCGGGTTAGCATCTAGCGCAGTATGTGTGAGAATGTATGCACTATGTGTGCTATAACTTGTGTGTCTTTCAAATTTGAACCAAATTTGAATAAGTTTGAAATATTTGAAATGGGGCTTTTGGCTTAAACGTTTGAAACCCAAAACGACTTCTCCTCATGCTAGACTTCATAAGACCGAGTTTAGGGTTAGGGGGTAGATACATGATTTGTCTGGTTTGAATATGTCTAAACCTTGTTTATCAACTTGAATGCTTACTATATGACATAAGAAGACCATGTGCTTTTGTTTTTCATTTTTCTATTTTTTAAAGAATTTTATGCACATTTGATTCTGGTCAAATCCTAGGTTCAACCAAGATTTAAACAAGTTTCAAGCATGAAAATGAAAACGTAAGCCAAGATCCTTCTTAATTAGTCACTCTAAAATATATGAAGCTTTTGGGACGTACTTGAAATTTCCATGTTTGAAACCCAAAACCAATTCTCTTCATGATTGACTTCATAAGACAGAGTTTAGGGTTAGGGGAAGATATACACATGATTTTTCTGGTTTGAATATGTCTAGACCTTGTTTATCAACTTGAGTGTTTACTATATGACATAATTAAGAAGGCTATGTGCTTTTGTTTTTCATTCTTTAGATTTTTTGTCTGAATTTTTATGCCCATTTGAATCTTGGTCAAATCCTAGTTTTGACCAAGAATTAAATAAGTTTAAAACATGGAAATGAAAAGGTAAGCATTGATCCTTCTTAGTCGCTCTAAAATGAAGCTGAATTTTGGGAGGTTTTTGAAATTTCCATGTTTGAAACCCAAAACCACTTCTCTTCATGCTTGACTTCATAAGACGAAGTTTAGGGTCGATAGGGGGTAGATACATGATTTGTCTTGTTTGAATATGTCTAGACCTTGTTTATCAACTTGAATGCTTACTATATGACATAAGAGGACTATGTGCATTGGTATTTCATTTTTTGATTTTTATGCCCATTTGAGAATCTTGGTAAAATCCTAGGTTTGAGCAAGATTTAAACAAGTTTAACATGTGAAAATGATAAGGTAATTAAGTCTGGATCTTTCTCTTAGTAACTCTAAAATGAAGCTTTTGGGAGGTTCTTGAATTTACCATGTTTGAAACCCAAAACCACCGTACTTCGGTTCATGCTTGACTTCATAAGACAGAGTTTAGGGTTAGGGGTAGATACATGATTTTTCTGGTTTGAATATGTCTAGACCATGTTTATCAATTTGAATGCTTACTATATGACATAAGAAGGCTATGTGCTTTGGTTTTTCATTCTTTCGATTTTTTCTGAATTTTTATGCCCATTTGAATCTTGGTCAAATCCTAGGTTCCACCAAGATTTAAACAAGTTTAAAACATGACAATGAAAAGTTAATTAATCATGGATCCTTCTTAATTAACAAGTCAGTCTAATTAAAATGAAGCTTTTTGGGACGTTTTTGAAATTTCCATGTTTGAAACCCAAAACCACACACTTCTCTCCTTCATGCTTGACTTCATATATAATTAAGACAAAGTTTAGGGTTAGGGGGTACATGATTTGTCTGGTTTGAATATGTCTAGACCTTGTTTATGAACTTGAATGCTTACTATATGACATAAGAAGACTATGTGCTTTGGTTTTTTATTTTATTTATTTTTTAATTTATGCCCATTTGAATATTGGTCAAATCCTAGGTTTGACCAAGATTTAAACAAGTTTAAAACATGAAAACGAAAAGGTAAGCCTGGATCCTTCTTAACTAGTCACTCTAAAATGAAGCTTTAATTTTGGGAGGTTTTTGAAATTTCCATGTTTGAAACCAAAAACCACTTCTCTTCATGCTTGACTTCATAAGACAGAGTTTATGGTTTTAGAGGGGTAGATACATGATTTGTCTTATTTGAATATGTCTAGCTAGACCTTGTTTATCAACTTTTGAATGCTTACTATATATATGTATGTGACATAAGAAGACTATGTGCTTTTGTTTTTCATTTTTCCGATTTTTTTTTATTTTATGCCCATTTAAATCTTGGTCAAATCCTAGGTTTGACCAAGATTTAAAGAAGTTTAAAATATGAAAATGAAAAGGTAAGCATGGATCCTTCTAAGTCACTCTAAAATGAAGCATTTGATAGGTTTTTGAAATTTCCATATTTGAAACCCAAAACCACTTCTCTTCATGCTTGACTACATGTTGACGTCAGAAACCCACTGGCGGGCAGCAACGGGCAACACAGTAGAGCCGGGAACAACTAGGGCTGCGGCTGGCCCCAGTCCCTCAGAGCGACGGCCCGCAAAGCCTCCTGGTCACACGTCCGATGCTATCGCAAGGGCGTGCCACCTGACCTATACCTGGTCAGGAAGGTGTTGGATGATGCCTCGCTTAGTTTCCTGCAGGGCATACACGTAAACATTAAATACGAGCCTCGATCGGCTCTCATGTTATCCTGTGAATCGGCTCAAAGAGCCGATCCACCCATGATTCGTACAAGGTGTCCGAATATATGGTGGTCCTGCTTGATCAAGATAAAGCTAATGAGATCTACGACGATTTAGGGTTTTCACCGCATAATCGGATCATCCTACTCACGATTGGGCCTCGCGCTCGCGCACGGTGACCGTAAGCCGATCCTAGACAGGGCCTAAAAACCAACACGAGGTTGATCCCCGGAACATCCTTTCTAGGGCTAGCAAACGTCACCCTACACGCCGCTGGATCCTCCAACCCTTTGTAGGGCCTAACTAATGCGGATATTAAACTAATCCTTGTAGAACAAGGAGCAACCGTAACGGATCAGATCTACTAAACTATGATCAAGCGGGGTGTCGCCCCTACACCTGAGATAGGTGTAAGGGCGGCTAGATGCATAAGGGTCGCACTACGACAGAATATGATACGAAGAACAATGCTAACCCTAACACATCTAAGATAACTACGTTGCTCGCCATCAAAAAGGCTTCAGACACGAGCAACGCATGAACAACGGGATAGGCTTGTGCTGCCTAGATCGCAAGATGCGATCTAGGCAGCATGGTGCTTACCGGAGAAACCCTCGAGACGAAGGAGTTGGCGATGCGCCGAGATTTGTTTGTGTTGAACGTTGGTTGTTGTTTATTCCATAAACCCTAGATAAATATTTATAGTCCAGATGGACTTTCTAACTCAAGCGTGCACCTAACCGTGCACAAGTAAAATTCTAACTCTTAACCGACACGTAATCTAATATATTACGTATACACGGGCCAACTAGCCCAAACTTTGCATGTAAGGCCGATTCACGTATTTCTCCTATATATATATATTCTTCAAGTCCATCTTGATCGCGGCCCACCTCCGACTCGGTCAAATTCTCGGTGATAACACATGCCCCCCTGGTTTTGGAAATGACATTTCCAAAATCATTACGCTTTTCTTTCGTCGGGTCATGTCGTGGCAGAGCAGAACTGCCGCAGAATTTTCCATCATTACGCCTCGCCTCCTGGGCTTCTCTGTATGAATTGAAAATTTCGGCATCACGTCCTCCAGAACCGTCATGGCATTAAATCTCCACTACACTCTCTTTATTTATCTGTGCCAAACGGTTCACCACGCCATCCCCTTGCTCTGCTCTGTCCACCAGTGCCAAAAAACCCTCTTCCCCTGCAACCATGTCTTCTTCTTCCTCCTCTGCCTCAAGCCTTCCCCTCCAATCGTCGCCGAAGAACAAGAAAGAGGACGACCTCCACTCCGGGACGAACCCCATCTCCTCTGACAAGGAGAAGAAAGAAGGAGAAGCAGAGAAGACCAAGGCCTCCCCCTCCGCCAGGCTCCCGTCGAAAAAGCGCTCCCGCATGTGGGCGGACAGCGAGGACGACGATGACGACGAGGAAGGAGAAGACGAGGAGGAGGAAGATGATTCCTCCTCCTCCGCTGGGTATCCTCCCACGAAGCGTTTCCGCGGCTGGGCGGACAGCGAGGATGATGATGATGACGAGGAGGAGGAAGCCCCAGCCGACGGCTGGGACAGCAGCGGCGAGGACTTCTCCGGCAGTAGCGCCGATGGCGACGCCGACGACGACGCTAGCGAGGAGTAGTTATGTAGGCCCAGTAGTCCCTTGAGCAATCGGCTCTTCTTTGTTCTTCTTTTGAGCAATCGGCTCTTCATTGTAAGAAATCTCAATATTAATGAAGAATTTCCTTTTAACTTGATTTCGCCGATTTCTTTCATGCTGATTTAGCCGATTTTTCCTCATCTGACCTTGTCGACTGTTGGCCTAAACCATGCTTAATGACTGATGGCAACGCATCAGTTTCTCACGATAATCTGCGAGACAGGCCAATTCAGTCATCCACCTGAGCTAGCCAACTCTGCCGATGACGATCGCACAGCCGATCTTAGTAGGCTGGCGACTTGATCTCGAGCAGGCGTCTTTGAGAGAGCCCTGGAACTGTCTTGGATGTTCAAAACTGATGACTCCGTAACAAAAAACACCACTCTCCAGACCAGTTGCGATGTAGGGCTAGCCGATTCGAACCAAATCGGCTCCCCAGAGCAAGGACCTTTAGGGCGAGCTGCCCCCCGAGCCTTAATCAAGGCCATTAGCCTCAATTCATGACGTGGCCAGCCGATTCTAACAACATCGGCTCCCCGGAGCAGAGAACCTTCAGGGTGAGCTGCCCCCCGAGCTTCTTCAGTCCACTTCTTTGTCTGAGGCAAACCACCCTTAGCCTGATCTGCACATCCCTGCTGCTCCCGGCAATGTTTTTGCAGAGAGGATCTGAGCCATTAAACCACTCGAGTCGATGGCCACGCATCGGCTTTATATCCTTAAGTCGATGTCTGCTGCATCGGCTGTGCTTAAAAAAAAATCCGAATTTTTCGGCCGATTTATGTATCGGCCCCCATACTTCAATACCCATCATCAAAGGATATTTTAGGCTGCTAGGCGTTTGCAGGACGCTTCTACTGAATATCCTCGTGCTTTATCCACCTGGGTGCCCCCCCGAGCCGATTCTTTCATAGGACTTGATGGTATCGGCTCTGTCAGATTAAATGTTGAACCCAGGCAGAATGGATGGTGAGGATAATTGTGGCCGATTGCTGGAATCGGCCTCCACGTTGCTTGCTCGATGAAGGTTTTGTAACGTTCCTCCATAAATTTCGGGGCCGATCACAAGGATCAGCCTCGCCATGTTTGCTCATTGATTTGCTCTTGCTACTCGTTCAGGCCGGTAGATAAAACCAGCCCAATCTCTGACTTTACCATGTTAGTGCGCTTGCTGTCGTCCACCTTGAGTGCATCGTGTAATCGTGGAGCACTAAGCTTCGTCGGAAGAACGAGCACCATGTTTGTGCCAGCCGATGTTTCGTCATCGGCTTTCCTTTGCTTGGGACGCCACTCCATTTTCCGTGGACGACCCTCTTCATCCAGGGTTCGCTGAACTTTCGCAGCCAGATCGGGCCTTGCCTTCCTCAATGTATGCAAGTATAACCTTTCGGCTTCCTCCAGGCCGCGCAATCGCTGAACCCTGCGCTTTTGGGAACGGCTGAGTCCATCATGGCACCACCTTGGCCGGTGGTACCTGTCTTCTTCTTCTCCCTCGTCTTCTGAATCTTCGAGATCTTCCAACCGAGGGGACTCAGCGCGTTTGCTTTGTGGCGGGAGAGGCCCTAGACGCTTGAATACGGACACGTTGGCTGCCTCCTTTTTCTTCTGGTTGCATTCTGGGCAATTGCCGATTGTGGGCAATCGGCTCATTCCTGAATCCCAGCAGTGTCTGAAGAAGGGACAGTCCCAGTGCCTATCCTCGTCGACTCGCTCCCCCAGCTTTTCCTTGGCTCGGCGCTCGTGCTCCTCCTCCTCACGATCATGCCGACGACGTCTCCTGTCGTCCCTAGCCAGACGATCTTCTTCATCATCGTCGTTGTATCGCCGGCGTTGGTCATACTGACTCACATACTTGTTGAGGAGGTGATCGGAGAGAGGTCGTTGATACCTTATGTTTTTCACTTCTCCCTCTCGTGACGTAGCGCTTGCCGTCTTGGCGGAGCCGATCGCGTGGAGCGGCTTCCTCTGTATCTTTGCTATGAGAGCAGCTGCCCTCATCTCCGTCCTTACCAGAGTGGTGTCCAGGTCCTACCATGTTGATATTGCACGAGAAATCCGGCTGGCACCCTCCATGGTAAGTGTACTCCACCATGTTCACGGCGGGGAAGGGGTGTGTGTCGACCTTCATGGCGTACTTGTTGAAAATTAACCGTCCATTTTCTATCGCCATTTGGATCTCGCCGCCACACCTCGCGGTCGTTGGTGGTGTGGGTGAACGTGTTATGCCACTTGCAATATGCCTTTCCGTTCAGCTCCCTGCACCGTGGGGATCTTGTGGCCTTCGGTACCTTTATATGCTTCTCTCGTGAGTAAGAGATCAAAAATCTGCTCGCTTTTGGTCACGTCGAAGTCGAACCCTTTTGGAGGGCCTTGTGGCTTCACCCATTGCAGGACATGGGGCCTCGCCGCTCGAGTCCATTCAGCCACTCGCTACCTCTCGATCTCCCGCAGCACCTTCATCCTCGTCCGCCTCAACCAGGGTCACCGCACGCTTGAATTTGTCCCGGTAAACATCCGGGTGGCGCCGCTCATATGCCGACAGCCTTCGCACCATGTGCGCCAATGAAGGGTAGTCTCGCTTGGGAGGCCACGTCCTTAATCGATGATGAGAGACCCACCACCGCCAACTCGATCGCTTCTTTTTCACTTACATGAGCCGAAAAGCATCGGTTCCTAATGGTCCCGAAGCGCTGGACGTATCTCGACACCGTTTCCCCGCGCTTCGTCGTACTTGTGCTAGATCGGCAATGCCAACATCGGAAGCCTCCGAGTGATACTCGCTCATGGAACTGCTCTTCCAATCGCTTCCAAGTCCGGATGGAGTTCGGTGGCAGTGATGTGTACCACCCGAAAGCCGATCCTGTGAGGGATTGTGCGAAGAACCTCACGCGCAACTCATCTGATGCTGAGATCGTGCCCAGCTGTGCCAAATATCGGCTCACATGCTCGATGGAGCTGGAACCATCTGATCCACTAAACTTTGTGAAGTCCGGGAGCCGATATTTGGGTGGTAGCGGGATCAGTTCGTAGTCGTTGGGGTACGGCTTGGTATAGCCGAACGTCCTCCTTTTCGGCATCATGCCGAACTGATCTTTCAGGATTGCACAAATCTGATCCGCGGTGATGGCTGAAGGTGTCGAACCCTGAAGATTCGCCGGGGTGGCATACTTAACCAGCCATGCTTGCTTTTCCGGTTCTAAGCCAACCTGCAGGAGCTG
Organism: Lolium rigidum; assembly: GCF_022539505.1. Lineage (NCBI taxonomy): Eukaryota > Viridiplantae > Streptophyta > Magnoliopsida > Poales > Poaceae > Lolium > Lolium rigidum. The sequence goes on from NW_025900043.1 coordinate 11,074, forward strand.
GGCTCGGAGGTTTGTCGGAGTGGCGTACTTAGCTAGCCACGTTTGCTTCTCAAGATCTACTCCCGACGTTCCTCCCGTGGTTCCGGAGGCCCCTGCTGTTGCAACCTGGTTCGAGAGTGCCCGTGTATTGCGGTCTCAGTACGTACGCGCACGCGTATCCGTGCGGGATCTCCTTGGGCGCCTCAGGTAAGAATTGGTAGTCACTAGGATCACCACCAATCTTGTAGACGACGTATGCCGATGAGTTCGGCACTTCTGGTGCCGCCCATGCGAACGGCAGCGGCGGATGGGACAGGAGTGGCATCTCTCCTTTGAAAGTCCCCAAAGCTGGTCCCGACGGAGAATACCGGTGGCTCATGATTTCCTGGACCACGCGCAGAGCGACACGCTCCAAAGTGTTCACCAGGTTCTCAGAGTGGCGGTGCAGCGAATGAGCCACCATGTAGTTGACTTCCTGACGCAGCGACCTGGTGCGTTCTTCTGACGGGGCGGACAGGTCCACTCCATCAGAAAATTAACCGTCCATTTTCTATCGCCATTTGGATCTGCTGCCGCCACACCCTGCAGTCGTTGGTGGTGTGGGTGAACGTGTTATGCCACTCTCAATATGGCTTTCCGTTCAGCTCCTGCACCGTGGGGATCTTGTGGCCTTCGGGTACCTTTATATGCTTCTCTGTGAGTAAGAGATCAAAAATCTGCTCAGTTTTGGTCACGTCGAAGTCGAACCCTTTTGGAGGGCCTTGTGGCTTCACCCATTTGCAGGACACGGGGCCTGCCGCTCGAGTCCATTCAGCCACTGCTACCTCTCGATCTCCCGCAGCACCTTCATCCTCGTCCGCCTCAACCAGGGTCACCGCACGCTTGAATTTGTCCTGGTAAACATCCGGGTGGCGCCGCTCATATGCCGACAGCTTCGCACCATGTGCGCCAATGAAGGGTAGTCTCGCTTGGGAGGCCACGTCCTTAATCGATGATGAGAGACCCACCACCGCCAACTCGACCGCTTCTTTTTCACTTACATGAGCCGAAAAGCATCGGTTCCTAATGGTCCCGAAGCGCCGGACGTATTCCCGACACTCGTTTCCCCGCGCTTCCGTCGTACTTGTGCTAGATCGGCAATGCCAACATCGGAAGCCTCCGAGTGATACCGCTCATGGAACCGCTCTTCCAACTGCTTCCAAGTCCGGATGGAGTTCGGTGGCGTGATGTGTACCACCCGAAAGCCGATCCCGTGAGGGATTGTGCGAAGAACCTCACGCGCAACTCATCCGATGCCGAGATCGTGCCCAGGCTGTGCCAAATATCGGCTCACATGCTCGATGGAGCTGGAACCATCTGATCCACTAAACTTTGTGAAGTCCGGGAGCCGATATTTGGGTGGTAGCGGGATCAGTTCGTAGTCGTTGGGGTACGGCTTGGTATAGCCGAACGTCCTCCTTTTCGGCATCATGCCGAACTGATCTTTCAGGATTGCACAAATCTGATCCGCGGTGATGGCCGAAGGTGTCGAACCCCGAAGATTCGCCGGGGTGGCATACTTAACCAGCCATGCTTGCTTTTCCGGTTCTAAGCCAACCGGCAGGAGCTAGGCTCTGGAGGTTTGTCGGAGTGGCGTACTTAGCTAGCCACGTTTGCTTCTCAAGATCTACTCCTGACGTTCCTCCTGTTGTTCCAGAGGCCCCTGCTGTTGCAACCTGGTTCGAGAGTGCCCAGGTATTGCAGTCTGGTACGTACGCGCACGCGTATCCGTGCGGGATCTCCTTGGGCGCCTCAGGTAGGAATTGGTAGTCACTAGGATCACCACCAATCTTGTAGACGACGTATGCCGATGAGTTCGGCACTTCTGGTGCCGCCCATGCGAACGGCAGCGGCGGATGGGACTGGAGTGGCATCTCTCCTTTGAAAGTCCCCAGAGCTGGTCCCGACGGAGAATACCGGTGGCTCATGATTTCCTGGACCACGCGCAGAGCGACACGCTCCAAAGTGTTCACCAGGTTCTCAGAGTGGCGGTGCAGCGAATGAGCCACCATGTAGTTGATTTCCTGACGCAACGACTCGGTGCGTTCTTCCGACGGGGCGGACAGGTCCACTCCATCAAGTGCGCCTTCGGTGTGAAACCCTTCCACCCGACGCCATGGGAGCGGGTTCGGTGGAAAGAGCCGATGAGTTCGGCTTCGAGGGTTGCCTTGATCTCGTCATGTTTCTTCTTGAGCTCATCAGGCAGATCCTCGTACTTGACCGGAGTGCTTTCCGCCATCTCGGATGTAGATGGCGATGTGGTGGATGTGGAAGATGGTCCCACCGGGCGTGCCAGAATGTGTTGACGTCAGAAACCCACTGGCGGGCAGCAACGGGCAACACAGTAGAGCCGGGAACAACTAGGGCTGCGGCTGGCCCCAGTCCCTCGCAGCGACGGCCCGCAAAGCCTCCCGGTCACACGTCCGATGCTATCGCAAGGGCGTGCCACCTGACCTATACCTGGTCAGGAAGGTGTTGGATGATGCCTCGCTTAGTTTCCTGCAGGGCATACACGTAAACATTAAATACGAGCCTCGATCGGCTCTCAGGTTATCCTGTGAATCGGCTCAAAGAGCCGATCCACCCATCATTCGTACAAGGTGTCCGAATATATGGTGGTCCTGCTTGATCAAGATAAAGCTAATGAGATCTACGACGATTTAGGGTTTTCACCGCTGTTGACGTCAGAAACCCCCTGGCGGGCAGAGACGGGCAACACAGTAGAGCCGGGAACAACTAGGGCTGCGGCTGGCCCCAGTCCCTCAGAGCGACGGCCCGCAAAGCCTCCTGGTCACACGTCCGATGCTATCGCAAGGGCGTGCCACCTGACCTATACCTGGTCGGGAAGGTGTGGATGATGCCTCGCTTAGTTTCCTGCATGGCATACACGTAAACATTAAATACGAGCCTCGATCGGCTCTCGGTTATCCCGTGAATCGGCTCAAAGAGCCGATCCACCCATGATTCGTACAAGGTATCCGAATATATGGTGGTCCCGCTTGATCAAGATAAAGCTAATGAGATCTACGACGATTTAGGGTTTTCACCGCATAATCGGATCATCCCACTCACGATTGGGCCTCGCGCTCGCGCACGGTGACCGTAAGCCGATCCTAGACAGGGCCTAAAAACCAACACGAGGTTGATCCCCGGAACATCCTTTCTAGGGCAAGCAAACGTCACCCTACACGCCGCTGGATCCTCCAACCCTTTGTAGGGCCTAACTATTGCGGATGTTAAACTAATCCTTGATGAACAAGGAGCAACCGTAACGGATCAGATCTACTAAACTATGATCAAGCGGGGTGCCGCCCCTACACCTGAGATAGGTGTAAGGGCGGCTAGATGCATAAGGGTCGCACTACGACAGCATATGATACGAAGAACAATGCTAACCCTAACGCATCTAAGATAACTACGTTGCTCGCCATAAAAAAGGCTTCAGCACGAGCAACGCATGAACAACGAGATAGGCTCGTGCTGCCTAGATCGCAAGATGCGATCTAGGCAAGCATGGTGCTTACCGGAGAAACCCTCGAGACGAAGGAGTTGGCGATGCGCCGAGATTTGTTTGTGTTGAACGTTGGTTGTTGTTTATTTCATAAACCCTAGATACATATTTATAGTCCAAGGGACTTTCTAATTGAGGCGTGCACCTAACCGTGCACGGGCTAAACTCTATCTGTTAATTCTAGACACAATGCGATCTACTATATTTACAGATACACGGGCCATCTAGCCCAAACCCCTAGCGCAAGGCCGCTTTAAAGACGCTCCACGTGTAATCTTCAAAGCCCATCTTCACTTACGGCCCATCTCCTGATTTGGCCAAAATCTGGTGATAACACATGCCCCCCTGGTTTTGGTAATGATAATTTCAAAACCACTCGTTTTTCCTTCGAAGGGTCATGTCGTGGCAGAGCAGAACCGTCGCAGTATGTTTCATCATGACGACCTGCCTTCCCAACTTCTCTGCACGATTTGACAGTTTTGGCACCATGTCCTCGAAAACTGCTCGAAAATTAAATCTCCATCTTCTTTTATTTAACCGCATCGAACAGTTCTCCTCTTCATCCACTTCGCATTAGCACTCCCAAAAAGCCCTTCTGCGCACCATGTCTTCCTCTTCCTCCACCTCATCGGAACTTTCCCTTGGGTCCTCCTCCTCCCGCGAGACGCCGCCGGACATTCGCGCACCAGAGGAATGGGACCTGGAAGACCACGCCTCCTCCATCTGGTCCGAGGACGACAAGTCCTTGACCGGTGGGGAGAGCGACCTCCGCTTCCTCGCCGTCGGGGAATCGGAGGAGGAGAGCGATGACGATCGCTTCTCCCCGGGATGACTTCACCACTTCCGAGGAGGTGAGGAAGGAGGAGGAGGAGGAGGACGACGACGACAGCCCCTCCGACGAGCCGCCGGCCAAGCGCCACTGCCCCTGGCCAGGGAATCTCAGTGACTACGAGAGCGACGACAATGACGACGACGAGGAGGATGAGGACAACGAAGGTCCCGCCGGTGGCCGCTGCAGCAGCGACGACGAGCCCACCGGGAGTAGCGCCGACAGCGGCGACGAGGGTGATGACGAAGGCGGCGACGGCCCGTAGATAGGACCCTTAGTATAAGATCAACAGTAGTAGGCGGGGCAATGTATCCCCTTTGTACTCCCTTTTGAGAGCAATCAGCTCTTCTATGTAAGAAATCTGGTTTACCAATGAAGAAATTCCCCAATTCGAATTTGCCGATTTCCCTTATGTCAATTTAGCCGATTTCCCTTCATACTGATTCCGCCGATCGTTAATTCGGTCAATGCTCAATGAGCCGATGGCAGCGCATCGGTCTCTCATGATAAATTTCGAGATAGATCCATCCAGACCAAAACTCCCGGTCAAACAGGGCCAAGCCACCACCGTGCAAACCCTAGATCTTGTAAATGCAGATCCAAACAGAATGGCATGTTAAACTCAGAGGCAAAACTCCTGAAACAATGCCCAGCCCCCTTATTGACTTTAAATTTCAGACATTCTTCTGCCGCATCCTTCTCTTCCAGATCCTCTTTGCCTTCAGAAAAGCCTTAGGACTGTTGCTGGATCAATTCAAACGTCGAAGCTGCCACTTCTGCAGAACAGGCATCACTTGTCCACAAATTCCATCGTGATAGTCTGTAGTGATGTTTCATAACCCTGCTCTGTTTTGCCAACCGATTTCAGCAAAATCGGCTCCTTATAGCAAAGGACCTTTCGTGGGAAGCTGCCCCCCGAGCCTCAGTCGGGGCAAGAATAGCAGTGAGCCGACCAGGTCGGCCATCCTCGGTTCCCAACTCGTAATGCAGAATCAGCCGATTCCAACAAAATCGGTTCTTCAGAGTGAAGAAATTTCAGGGCGAGCTGCCCCCCGAGCTTCTCCAGCTCACATCTTGCGCCTGGCTGATCAGATCGGCTCATCATCTTTGGCAGGCTGAAGCAACTTCCGGTGAGGATGCCTTTGAATTTCGGATACCCTCCAAAACTCTGGACGTAACAATCCCTGGAAGTGACAGCTACCAAGTCACAACCTTGATCAAGCCTTAGGCAAAAACGTTACAGCCGATTGCCTCGTCATCGGCTGTTCTCCTGGTCCTAGAAGAGATATGCTCCCTTCGTTAGGCTCATCCTTACCCTGACTTGCACGTTTACGCTGCTCTCGTCGTTGGTCAGGGTCATGATCCTCAAACTGCCCCAGCCAAAACTGCAGACACGAATACTCGCAAAGAGAACCCGGAGATATTTGAAGAGAAGATCCACTTCCTCCTCCATTGATCCTCTAATTATCACAGTTATACCTCTTGAGTCGATGGCCATGCCTCGGCTTTACATCCTTAAGTCGATGTCTGCACATCGGCTGTGCTTGAAAAATTTCGAATTTTCGGCCGATTTACATATCGGCCCCCATACTTCAAAACCCATCAACAAGGAATATCTCGGGCTGCTGGTCGTTTGCAAGATACTCCTACTTCATATCCTCGTGTTTTGTCCACCTGGGTGCCCCCCCGAGCCGATTCTTTCAAAGGACTTGATGGTATCGGCTCTGTCGGATTAAGTGTTGAACCCAGGCAGAATGGTTGGTGAGGATAATTTTGGCCGATTGCTGGAATCGGCCTCCACGATGCTTGCTCGATGAAGGTTTTGTAATGTCCTTCATAAAAAAAATTTTGGGGCCGATCACAAGGATCCGCCTCGCCACGTTCGTCCATCGACATTTGCTTTGTTACACGGTCAGGCCGGTGGATAAAACCAGCCTAACCCCGTTCTTTGTCACGTCGATGCGCTCGCAGTCGTCCAAATTGATGCCCGAGAGCGGCTCTTGGCCTGATGTCTCCCAAACGTCCATACCAGCTGTTGAAACCTCGACTGAATCATCTGCGCGGACGACTTCTACATCATCTCCATCCCACTGTATTAGGCATTGGTGCATCGTGGATGGAATGCAACAGTTGGCGTGGATCCAATCCCTCCCTAGTAGGACAGCATAGGTACTCTTGCTGTCGACAATAAAGAACGTCGTAGGGACAGTTTTCCTTCCTACGGTAAGATCCACATTCAAAACACCTTGGGCGTCAGATGCTTGGCCGTTGAAATCGCTCAGTGTTACATTGGTCTTGATCAGATCCGAGCTGGAGCGTCCCAACCGACGTAGCATGGAGTATGGCATAATGTTAACTGCCGCACCGGTGTCTACCAACATCTTGTTGACAGGCTGCCCATTGATGTAACCTCGCAAGTACAGGGCCTTCAGATGCCTGTAACTTCTTTCTTGCGGCTTCTCAAAGATGACCGGCCGTGGGCTGCAGTCCAGTTGTGCCACAGGTGCTTCATATAATCTTGGAGCGCTAAACTCCGTTGGAAGAATGAAGACCATGTTTGTGCCAGCCGATGTATCATCATCGGCTTTCCTCTGATTGGGGCGCCACTCTTTTCTTTGTGGCCGACCTTCTTCGTCCATGGTTCGCTGAATCTTGGCGGCCAGATCAGGCCGTGCCTTCCTCAACGTGTGCAGGTATAATCTTTCAGCTTCTTCCAGCCCACGCAGACGCTGAACCCTTCGTTTTTGGGAACGGCTGAGCCCGTCAGGGCACCACCTGGGCCGATGATACTTGTCTTCTTCATCATCGTCCTCTATTTCCAGATCTTCCACCCGAGCGGACTCAGCATACCTGTTCCGAGGCGGGAGAGGCCCTAGACGCTTGAACACGCACACGTTAGCTGCATCCTTCTTCCTTTGTTTGCACTCTGGGCAGTTCTCGATTGTTGGCAATCGGCTCATTCCTGAGTCCCAGCAATGTTTGAAGAAAGGACAGTCCCAATGCCTATCCATGTCATCCTGCCCCCTTGACCTCCCTCCAGTGTGACGATTGTACCCGTCGTTGTTTCTATCATGCCGACGGTACCTCCTGTTCTCTGCATCAGACCGACAATTTCTCTCATCGTCTACGTCGTAGCGCCGACGTCGGTCGTACTGTTGCTCATATTTGTTGAGGAGATGCTCGGAGAGTGGACGTCGATGCCGCACGCTTCTCAATTCCTCCTCTGTCAGGTACCGTCTGTCATCATCTTGGGGCCGGTCGCACGGATCGGCTTCCTCTTTATCCTTGCCACGGGAGTGGCTGCTTTCTGCTTCATCTTTGCCACGGCGGCTTGCAAGCCCTGCCATGTTGACACCAAAGGGGAACTCTGGCTCGCATATGGAGTGGCTGAGATCCACCATGTTGTCGCCAGGCAACGGACGTGTGCTTTCATTGGGCTCGATACCGTGCGAACGGGTCTTCTCAAAGGAGCCGATGAGTTCGGCTTCGAGGGTCACCTTGATCTCGTCATGTTTCTTCTTGAGCTCATCAGGCAGATCCTCGTACTTGACCGGAGTGCTTTCCGCCATCTCGGATGTAGATGGCGATGTGGTGGATGTGGAAGATTGTCCCACCGGGCGTGCCAGAATGTGTTGAAGTCAAAAACCCCCTGGCGGGCAGAGACGGGCAACACAGTAGAGCCGGGAACAACTAGGGCTGCGGCTGGCCCCAGTCCCTCAGAGCGACGGCCCGCAAAGCCTCCTGGTCACACGTCCGATGCTATCGCAAGGGCGTGCCACCTGACCTATACCTGGTCGGGGAAGGTGTGGATGATGCCTCGCTTAGTTTCCTGCATGGCATACACGTAAACATTAAATACGAGCCTCGATCGGCTCTCGAGTTATCTCGTGAATCGGCTCAAAGAGCCGATCCACCCATGATTCGTACAAGGTATCCGAATATATGGTGGTCCTGCTTGATCAAGATAAAGCTAATGAGATCTACGACGATTTAGGGTTTTCACCGTATAATCGGATCATCCCACTCACGATTGGGCCTCGCGCTCGCGCACGGTGACCGTAAGCCGATCCTAGACAGGGCCTAAAAACCAACACGAGGTTGATCCCCGGAACATCCTTTCTAGGGCAAGCAAACGTCACCCTACACGCCGCTGGATCCTCCAACCCTTTGTAGGGCCTAACTATTGCGGATGTTAAACTAATCCTTGATGAACAAGGAGCAACCGTAACGGATCAGATCTACTAAACTATGATCAAGCGGGTGCCGCCCCTACACCCGAGATAGGTGTAAGGGCGGCTAGATGCATAAGGGTCGCACTACGACAAGCATATGATACGAAGAACAATGCTAACCCTAACGCATCTAAGATAACTACGTTGCTCGCCATCAAAAAGGCTTCGAGCACGAGCAACGCATGAACAACGAGATAGGCTCGTGCTGCCTAGATCGCAAGATGCGATCTAGGCAGCATGGTGCTTACCGGAGAAACCCTCGAGACGAAGGAGTTGGCGATGCGCCGAGATTTGTTTGTGTTGAACGTTGGTTGTTGTTTATTTCATAAACCCTAGATACATATTTATAGTCCAAGGGACTTTCTAATTGAGGCGTGCACCTAACCGTGCACGGGCTAAACTCTATCTGTTAATTCTAGACACAATGCGATCTACTATATTTACAGATACACCGGCCATCTAGCCCAAACCCCTAGCGCAATGCCGCTTTAAAGACGCTCCATGTGTAATCTTCAAAGCCCATCTTCACATACGGCCCATCTCCTGATTTGGCCAAAATCTGGTGATAACAACCGCATAATCGGATCATCCTACTCACGATTGGGCCTCGCGCTCGCGCACGGTGACCGTAAGCAGATCCTAGATAGGGCCTAAAAACCAACACGAGGTTGATCCCCGGAACATCCTTTCTAGGGCTAGCAAACGTCACCCTACACGCCGCTGGATCCTCCAACCCTTTGTAGGGCCTAACTAATGCGGATATTAAACTAATCCTTGTAGAACAAGGAGCAACCGTAACGGATCAGATCTACTAAACTATGATCAAGCGGGTGCCGCCCCTACACCTGAGATAGGTGTAAGGGCGGCTAGATGCATAAGGGTCGCACTACGACAGAATATGATACGAAGAACAATGCTAACCCTAACACATCTAAGATAACTACGTTGCTCGCCATCAAAAAGGCTTCAGCACGAGCAACGCATGAACAACGGGATAGGCTTGTGCTGCCTAGATCGCAAGATGCGATCTAGGCAGCATGGTGCTTACCGGAGAAACCCTCGAGACGAAGGAGTTGGCGATGCGCCGAGATTTGTTTGTGTTGAACGTTGGTTGTTGTTTATTCCATAAACCCTAGATACATATTTATAGTCCAGCGGACTTTCTAACTCAAGCGTGCACCTAACCGTGCACAAGTAAAATTCTAACTCTTAACCGACACGTAATCTAATATATTACAGATACACGGGCCAACTAGCCCAAACTTTGCATGTAAGGCCGATTCACGTATTTCTCCTATATATATATATTCTTCAAGTCCATCTTGATCGCGGCCCACCTCTGACTCGGTCAAATTCTGGTGATAACACTACATAAGACAAAGTTTAGGGTTAGGTGGTAGATACATGATTTTTCTTGTTTGAATATGTCTAGACCCTTGTTTATCAACTTTAATGCTTACTATATGACATAAGAAAACTATGTGCTTTGGTTTTTCATTTTTCTGATTTTTTTGGAATTTTGATGCACATTTGAATCTTGGTCAAATCCTAGGTTTGACCAAGATTTAAACAAGTATAGAACATGAAAATGAAAAGGGAAGCCCGTATCCTTCTTAGTCACCCTAAAATGAAGTTTTTGGGAGGTTTTTGAAATTTCCATGTTTGAAACCCAAAACCACTTATCTTCATGCTTGACTTCGTCATAAGACAGAGTTTAGGGGTTAGGGGTAGATACATGATTTTTCTAGCTAGTTTGAATATGTCCAGACCTTGTTTATCAACTTTAATGCTTACTATATGACATATAAGAAGACTATGTGCGCTTTGGTTTTTCATTTTTCTGTTTTTTTATTTTATGCGCATTTGAATCTTGGTCAAATCCTAGATTTGACCAAGATTTAAACAAGTTTAAAACATGAAAATGGAAAGGTAAGCCTCGGATCCTTCTTAGTCGCTCTAAAATGAAGCTTTTGGGATGTTCTTGAAATTTCCATGTTTGAAACCCAAAACGACTTTTCTTCATGCTAGACTTCATAAGATCGACAGGGAGTAGATACATGATTTGTCTGGTTTGGATATATCTAGACCTTGTTTATCAACTTGAATGCTTACGATATGACATAAG